>NW_017731758.1:1528015-1536710 GCF_001890085.2 Hipposideros armiger | reverse complement strand
CCACTTCCTCTTTCTCCAGTATTCCTCAGGCAATAGGGAAAATATTACATTTTAATGTAATATTTTAATTTGTATTCATATGTTAAACATATTTAATATGGAAATGCACTTAAATGTGTAATTTTGACAGAAAGAATCTGGCAGGCAAGAAGACCCATGCCCTGGCCATACCTTGAAATGACATGGTAGTGTCTTCTCGGGGAATACCCACTTTGCATATTTAGCCTTAGTCTTTTTCCCAGTATTTTGCTTGGAAATCTATTTGTCCTATCTTTTTAGAGTATTATTTCTTCCAATGCGTAGCGGACTGCTAGCTTGTCCTAAAAATCAGTTCTCTACTCTTGCCCGAGGCACCTGACAACACAGCTAGAGACTGTGTTTTCCAGCCTCCTTTACTATCAGGCATGTTGTGGCTAAGTTCTTGTTGGTGGAAGTGAGTGAAAATACATTCCACTTCCACACCTTGCCATAAAACCTCAGGCATCCACCATTCTTTCTCCCATGTCACAAGCTAGAACAGGGATGAAACTATAACCATGAAGATGAGGACAGGCCCAGAGGAGACTGAGCAACAATATGGAAAGAATCTGGGTCCCTGAATGATCTCCAAAAGCAGAGCTAACCTGTCAGACTAAATTGGTAAACTTATTACGTAACTGAAAAATGTTTTTATCTTCTTTAAAAGGCTATCTTCTGGGGTCTCTTTGTCACAGCAGCTTAGCCTATACCTTAAAAAATGCAGCAGAAAACAATTTGTTCAATCAAAGTATGCTCTTTAGAATGCTGCCTTTTCCAACAGTAACTACATTTGAATATGGACTTCTGGCAATTCAAAAAAAATTTTAATTCCAAATTATCTAATTATTATAAACCCAAGTCATCAATGATTAAATGTCTAGGCCTGATATTTATTTATAACAACACCTGATTGAATTATCTAACTAAAGCTAATTAAGGAGAATAAAGGACCAATTTCCATTTATTGCTATAAAATAAGGGTAGCAGTGTGGCAAAATGGAAAGGAAGCAGGGAGACCATGGTTTAAATTCAAGGTCTTGCAAAACAAAGCCATAATGAGATACCACCATGCATCTTTTAGAATGTCTATTATCAACAAGACAAAAAATAACAAGTGTTGGAGAATTTGTGGAGGAAAAAGAACCCTCATATACTACTGGGGGGAATGTAAATTGGTACAGCCACTATGGAAAACAGTATTGAGTTTCCCCTCAAAATTAATAGAAGTACCACATGATTCAGAAATCCCTCTCCTGGGTATCTACCCCCCAAAATTTGAAGACATTTATCTGTAAAGATATATATGTACCCTTATGTTCATTGCAGCATTATTCACAGTGGCCAAGACATGGAAACAACTGAAGCATCCTTTGATAAATGACTGGATAAAGAAGATGTGGTACATATATACAATGGAATACTACTCAGCCATAAAAAAATGAAATATTGCCATATGTGATGACATGGATGGATCTTGAGAATAACATGCTAAGTAAAATAAGTCAGATGGAAAAGTCAAGAACCATATGATTTCACTCATATGTGGAATCTACCACAGAAAGCAACAAAGGAACAAACAAGACAAAAAAAATAATCTCACAGACACAGGTAACAATTTAGGGGTTACCAGAGGGAAAAGCAGGGTGGAGAGATGTAGAAGAGGATAAAGGGGGTCAAATGTATGGTGATGGAAGAAGACTTCACTTCAGGTGGTAAACACACAATGCATTATTCAGATAATATATTATAGAATTGTACATTTGAAACTTACATAATTTTATTAACTAATGTCAGCTCAATAAATAAAATTAATTTTAAAAATTGAGATCTCATATATAGTAGCAATGTGATTTTAGAGATATTACTTCATTTCTCTAGGCCTTAATATAATGTAATTAACACATGTTAAATGGGGATAAGACAATCCAGCATATGATGTTGTAATAAATCTTTAGCCTGGAAATTGCAAATTGTAGGCAGTCAGCAAGAGTGTAACTATTAGCAGTAATCCTTTAATTAATGAACATATTTATATACAACAGCTATGAAGAATTGTCTGTCTCATGGAAACACCAGTAAAAATCCTTGGACAACTATGGTAATGAGAACTCTTTCGTTTAAAGTCCCATTCTGGTTCCTCTTCTCAGATGGTCTAGATTCAGCTGATTCTCTTGAGTGCCTGTCCGTAGGCTCCTCCCATCCTGTTTGCCCTGGGATGTTTTCTTCCCTGTAGAAGCCCCTCAGCATTACATTTAGAAAATGCTAATTCTTTATCTCCAATTGTTTCAAAGTTTCCCCTGAATTCTAAGCATTTAACAAGAGTACTGATGAAAAGGTCTTCTTCCTCCACATGTCCTATACAATCTAAAACGGTACTTACAACTGTGAGACTGAATGTTCTTAGAATTTGTGGAGCAATGTAGCTCTGCACTGGGTCTAAATTCTTATTCATTTTGGACTCTGTATTTGGTCCTGAGTTCTTCTTTTATTGAAAAGTCTAACTTGCTAGTTGGGAGTGAGGTGAAAGCCTCCTCCCCAATGCATACAAATAGGAGGGCAATGGTTCTTTGTATGCAGCTCCCATATCCTCTCTGGTTCCTCAGAATTCTATTCTTTGACCAATTCACATACACAATTGTGTGAGCTAAAACAACAATTTTTNCCAGGGGCCTATGCTCCACTTCCGGTGTTTGCTCCCACATTTGAGATTCTGTAGTCTGACCTCACCTCCCAAGCCCTCTTCCCAAACAAGGACTAGAGAAGAGAATTCCTTAGAGGGCAGGAAGCTCTCAAGTGCTGCTGTGTGCTCAGCCCACCTTAAGGGACATTTCCTTGTCAAGCTTTATCTCGCCCTCAGCCACTCACCTGAGACCTTTCCACACACAATTATCCACAGTTAGGAACCCTAGAGACCTGCGTTCTTTTCTCTCTGAGCACAAGGAGTGGGCTTTCTCCATCCTGGCCAATACAACATGGGCAGGCACACGTTCCCTGCAGAGCAGAGGGGACTGGACCTGGCATGCCTTTGTCTAGCACCAGGAAAAGCCTCGGAGAAACTCACAAGAGAATCAGTCCAAGGCAATAACGGCCTATGCGAACAGAGCAGGAGCAGGGCACTGCTACCTCCTGTGGAATTGGCGAGTGTCACAGTGTAACTTACGTTGAAAGAGAAGTTCCCAGCTGGTGCAAACTATTTCAGCAGAAAGAGTATTTGCACTTAGTTTCTAAACCATCTGGCATTTCCCCCTTAGAAAGGAAGGGTTCTAACCTGACTCAAATCACGTAAAAAAGAATAAGTATTTCTGAGACTGTGTAGTCATCTAAGCCATAAATTAAATATATTTTAAAATTGTCTTTATGTTTCCAAGATAAAAATTTCACAGTGTAGAACTAACACCTGAAAACTCTAATCTTCTGCAAATTAACAAAAAAATAAATAAAATCTGAAATAACAAATCTAAGACATCGCTTAAAAATAAAGTGCTAAATTCAATAGCAAAGTGATTTGATTCATAAAATAATTATGACTCATATGCAAATTTGGGGGTCACATATATTGAGAAATCAGTGTGTTAGCATCCACTGTCAACTAGTATTAGGTACATATATTATCTGAATAATTGTGTTTTTAAGACCTATTTAAAGTTTAATTATGCAGTTAATTATACTCCCCCCAAATCTAGTTAATTACCATTTATGTACCTGGCTTGTCCATAATGGGCAAATTTTCTTTATCATCATTAAATTTGTCTCTATTAAATTGACATGCTTACTAAATGAAATACATGGGAAATAAGAAATTCACATTGTAAAAGGTACACCAAGTCAAAATACTCTAAAATATGTTGAAGAGATTATTTAACAAGAAAATATAAAATGACAGCTTTAAGAGATCAGATAAAGGTTAATACAATAATTAAAGAGCAAATGCCATAATCCAACCGAAATCATGTTGCAATTTTCTAGAAACAATTAAAAATATATGGAATATAAAGGACATTTCCATATTCCGTATCTTAGCTCCCTACCTCTACATAAGTCACAGAGATTTCCTTTCTGGGGTGTTATTCTTAATTATAAAAGATACACACTTCGTCAGTATGCCTGGCACTATATATCTTTCTCGATGAAAATTAATTTACCTATCTCATATCTAAATCAGATGGCATTTGAGAGAGAAGCTAAAATTCCCTTCGCCTTTAAGATATATTTATAGACATAGTTCATAATAACGTAAATATTTAAAACTTGTCAGTGAGTCAGAGCATCTCACCAGAAGTTTCCCTATAATATTATAGCCTGAAAGTCAGGTCAGAAATAGAAATGGATGATATGGCTGACGGCCAGGATCCCTGATTCATTTTTAGAGCAAATCAGCAGAGTATTTAGTTGAAAATATATTTATGTATTTTAAACTATTAAAATAATCAACCAGTGCTTTTACAGATTTCCTCTTACCCCTAGTTCATTTATACATCTGTGCATTTGGTCTAGGTTTCTGCCCTTAGACAGGCAGTATATAGAGAATAAAATGTAAGTTATTGTAAAGAACAGCCAGGCTGAATATAATTCTGCACACCCATGAACTATTTTGTTTATCAGCTCGCTGTAGTGCAAAGCATTGTGGAGTCGAAGGGCTATGCAAATGAGAGTCAGAACACTTCGTTTCAGCTGAGGGTACAGGAAAATGTCAAATAACTTACTTGTAACTAAACCGGTAAATCACAGAACCAGGATTCCAGCTCCGGTCTACCAGACTGCAGAGTCCGGAGCCAGCTGCTGCACTGAATACATTTCCATTACTTGGTTACTGTAGATTTTAGATTTTTCCCTTTCATCTTACTCTAGCCAAGTTGGGTTATTTTATTTTTTTTTCTGTTCAAAGAAATATATGAGGTACTACTTATCCGATGAGCTAAAGATAACAGAAATTAAGATACAAGTTGTGTTTGCTCTACTAGTGCTGCAGGATAGGGTTTCTCAAACATTAATTTTCTTAAAAAAAAATGCAGATTCTGATTCACTAAGTCTGGGGGCTGGGCGGGGGTCATTGCTAGCAAGCTCCCAGGTGATGTTGCTGCTACTGGTCCAGGGACCCCATAGAGCACCAGGTCTATGGAAGACTACATCCAATTTCTGCTTTGGGATTTGAATGCAGTTGACTAAACTGCTAAATTGGGTGTATGCATTTATAGCGCTAGCTGCACATCTATCACAGCGATCACCAGCAAACCCAAAAGATAGAAGAAGGTTATGAAATGAGGTCCTTATCCAAAGAGGTTCTTTGGCTTCCGGAACTGTAACAAATAAATGGAGCCACTAAATGACCAAGAATATCTGGACACAGTTGTACTGGGCTCTAAAACTTAGTGCTCACTTCACTTACTGCAATCCCTCCAACGTTTTCTTAATTATTTTTGAGTCTTCACCCACTCAGAATAGGCTACTTTCCAAAAGGAAGAAAAGAAACTCCTCTCATCCAACACAAAGCTTAAAAAAAAAACACCTTTAAAAAAATGTCAGTAGAAGCAGGGAAATCTCGCCAAAGCACACCATTAGGATCGAAAGGTCTACAATGTAATTTCACAAGGAAAACACAAAGGATATATTCGTCATTTTATTCTGATTAGAAAAAGACTCTTGCTTTAAAAGAAACACTCCCAAAATGTGCTGTTTTACAATGGAAACTTCAACAGAATGCGTTTACCATTTCACAGCACAGCCTATCTCAAGGATATTACTAAAAATGCTGGCTATCTCCTCACACCTGCATTATTATATTTTTTATCAGCATCATAGGGAAAATATACTTCTTATATAATAGATAATGTACATAACTCTCGGCAAGATTAGGAACAGGCACTCAGAGGTTACAGATAAAATACCTTTATGTATAGCAATCTTCATTCAAGACGGAACAGAAAGCATATGGCCAACTAAATGCAGTCATTCTGTTATCCCTGCTATTGCCTGCTCCATAAAATCATGCTTTCCCCAGATCAGGAATTATATACTAAGGGCTTTTATTCACTCTGAAAAGTATACTTTCCCTTCATACCTGTCCTGTAACATTGTCCAAATAGAATGAGTCTTTTCAGCAAGTTTGAGAGTAGATATCTGCATCTTTTAGAAATAATAAACCAATTTTCTGTTTCCCATGACATCTGGTTCCTTTTCTCCCTTTTTCAGAACAGCATCATGGAAAATACATGGCTTTTAAATGCAGCAGCTATAGCACCACTTCTTCCCAACCAAGTAACATGCAGTAAGTTTTTCTGGGCAAATAGCTTTGAGGGGCAGATGAGGAACGAATGTAAACGCTTATCACAGAATAATATATGCATATTCCAGAAGGACTGAAGATTCAAACATCGATGGAAAAAAATTAAATTAGACAAAACAATACAATAGAATAATTTTTACCCTCTTATTCAGGAAAATATTACAAAATAAATATGTAGTAGTGAAATGTATAAGGTATATGTAACAGGAAAAGCAATTCTACGAATCATTAAGAGAAAGGTGAAAAACCAAATATAAAAATGGGTATGGGTTCTGAAAAGGTAATTCTCAGGGGGAAAAAAAAAAGAAAGGATTGCAAAGGTCCAACAAATATGACTAAAGATTTTCAACCTTAACAGTAATCAGGAAAAGACAAATTAAACGAATTAGAATCTATTTTCCCACCAGATTGATAATGACCTATGGTTGGATGGTTGTAGAGAAAGAGACATTCTTGCACATCCTGGTTAAAAGATTCTCTCAGGCAATCCAATGCCTGTTTTTACCTTTGCAAAAACAAACAAAAAAAAAAGGACTACATTTAATACATTTGTTTGCCACTCTGCAAAAAAGGAAGCATAATTCTAAATTCCATATACCTTTATGCTATTAACAGTAAACAAGAAACTATAGGGTTCACTTGATACCTTCACTTTCCCGGCATTGTCCTATATAGGGACTGTAGCCTATACAATCCATGCAGCCAAACATGGAAGCCCTGTTCTTTCCCCACCATACAAACCTCTCTAGAAGAAGCAACAATCAAGTTAAAAGATGCAGGTTGTATTGTTGAGTATCAGTCAAAAGGAACTGGGACAACTAACAGGCAGCTGAGAATCCCCCTGGAGTTATGCTATAAAGAAAATATGATCTGTCTACCTGTTTTGCTAATTTGAGCTCAAGAGCTTCAACATAGTCTATTTTTTCCATTATTAAAAAAAATCCTTTCCATGAGTAGCAGCCAACCCGTCCTCCAATTAACTACAGAACAATCCACTTAATGAAGAAAGAAAGTGTTTGTTTAGAGTACAATGAGGATAGACAAACCACTGGAGACAAGCTTTTGCCAATGAGAAGCCCTAAAGGTCTGATCCAGCAAATAGCTCCTGCCAAGAAGTCTTATTTTTAGTTAGGAAATAATTTTCTACAAGCCATGCAAGTTTTGCTTGCTTTGCACTTAAGATTTAAAGAATCTTTGTTCCTGTAACCTGAAAATAAAAAATAAATTAAATGCTCTCTTCACGCTCTAAGACCCCCAAGTGAGGTCATGCAAGATACGGTGGATTTTGATTATGGGGAACTAAACCCCTGCTCCTTCCACTCACTGGCCTGAATTTCAAGCATAAAGCACTTACATAATAAGTATTACCAGAATAACATAGTTGGGAAGCTAAAATAAAATAAAATGCATGTAAAAGATTAGTAAATTATGTAAGTAAGTTTTGAGCTCTCAGAGATCCTAACCAGTCCTACATCCACTTCCTCTTTCTCCAGTATTCCTCAGGCAATAGGGAAAATATTACATTTTAATGTAATATTTTAATTTGTATTCATATGTTAAACATATTTAATATGGAAATGCACTTAAATGTGTAATTTTGACAGAAAGAATCTGGCAGGCAAGAAGACCCATGCCCTGGCCATACCTTGAAATGACATGGTAGTGTCTTCTCGGGGAATACCCACTTTGCATATTTAGCCTTAGTCTTTTTCCCAGTATTTTGCTTGGAAATCTATTTGTCCTATCTTTTTAGAGTATTATTTCTTCCAATGCGTAGCAGACTGCTAGCTTGGCCTAAAAATCAGTTCTCTACTCTTGCCCGAGGCACCTGACAACACAGCTAGAGACTGTGTTTTCCAGCCTCCTTTACTATCAGGCATGTTGTGGCTAAGTTCTTGTTGGTGGAAGTGAGTGAAAATACATTCCACTTCCACACCTTGCCATAAAACCTCAGGCATCCACCATTCTTTCTCCCATGTCACAAGCTAGAACAGGGATGAAACTATAACCATGAAGATGAGGACAGGCCCAGAGGAGACTGAGCAACAATATGGAAAGAATCTGGGTCCCTGAATGATCTCCAAAAGCAGAGCTAACCTGTCAGACTAAATTGGTAAACTTATTACGTAACTGAAAAATGTTTTTATCTTCTTTAAAAGGCTATCTTCTGGGGTCTCTTTGTCACAGCAGCTTAGCCTATACCTTAAAAAATGCAGCAGAAAACAATTTGTTCAATCAAAGTATGCTCTTTAGAATGCTGCCTTTTCCAACAGTAACTACATTTGAATATGGACTTCTGGCAATTCAAAAAAAATTTTAATTCCAAATTATCTAATTATTATAAACCCAAGTCATCAATGATTAAATGTCTAGGCCTGATATTTATTTATAACA
>NW_017731758.1:1525633-1526370 GCF_001890085.2 Hipposideros armiger | reverse complement strand
TTTCCCTTTAAAATTATAATATTCTCAAACTAAAAAGCTTTGAAACCTTTTGCAGAAACAACAGATAAGAGAGCTGAGTGTAAAAACATCAGGTGAATCTACATGGATTATCTTGAAGTCTTTAGATTTTTCACGCTACGGTATACAACAAGCTGAATCTTTTAATCAGGTGCAAATTAAGGTGCCATTTGATCACTCGCTGATTATTTGATCACAACTAGTTTTGTAAAGCAAATATATCTTCTTCTCAACTATAGGATATGGAAAATAACAGTGAAATGTGCCTGATCTTATGTAGTAAAAGAGAGTAATCCTCAGTGGACTGGCCCATGATTGTGAATATTATGAGTTCCCTTCCTAAGGAAGAAACACACATGTTTCTGTGAACACACATAAGTGCACAAAGCAAAAAAAAAGTTTAATGTGCCTCAACCAAAAAAAAAAATGAAATTACTTCACAATGATAGCCCTTCAAAAACGTGGTAGGAAACCACCAGTTTGTTCTCATTACACAACATGTAGAAACTACCAACTATGTCTAATCAATGTCAAAGGGAAAGAAAAGAAAAGCTGTTGCTCACCACTTAGGGAGTGGCACCAGAGATACTTATTTCATCTTCCCTTCAGGAGTCCCAGCCAGTAGGCAAATCAGCCTTGTGTGTGTGCCCGTTCTTTAACTGATCCCAAATGCCTTCCACTGCCTGTCTGAGTGTGAGTTATTCAATCATATCTAAAAA
>NW_017731758.1:1516966-1517888 GCF_001890085.2 Hipposideros armiger | reverse complement strand
AGGCAAGATTATGAAGTTATATAATTTCCTGTTGTGATAAAGTTGTGAGTAAGTAATTACCTCATCAAGGAATTTAGCTTCTGGGGGGCAATTAGATGAAGAAGCGCAGCCCTTCCTCTGCCTCAGAAACTTCTTCTGGGAGACCAAAGGCTACTATCCCCTGAATTAGTATGCACCTACTATGGTTAAAGCCTTACATCAGCAGAAAAACACCCCACCCTTACCTAATTTTTAAAGGGCCAATCTTATGACCAAGTAGGCTCATCTATAACTTTATAGTCATCAATCTTGGTACATCAATGCATGCCCCATCTAACCTTTGCCACCCTTATAAGGCATAGCTGATGTGGGAAAGATTCTTGTAGAAAAGGTAGGTTTCAGATGATAAAACTGAAATTTGACAATGATAAGAAAATATACTCATTGATGAGAACATCATCCAAAACCATTCCAGTTGCCACCTGGAATTCAGGTTGGGCATGGCACTCACCCAAACCCCAAATTATTACTGAATGGTATTTTGATTTAAATGTGTAGAAATGGTATGAGTGGATGGAAGAGAGGGAAAAATGAGAAGATTGAGAGCCCAGATCAACGCATCCAAGAGGTCTTTTAAGAATAAAGAAGAAGCCAAAACAGAGGTGCCAGCAAGCCTTCAAACTTTGTTGGAACGGTTCCCAAATTTCTCTTGGGAACTACAGTATTAGATGCTCTAAAAAGTTAACACATCTCCTGGAATTTCCTACATCTTAAGCAGAACTTACTTCTCCACAAAGTCTTGTCTAAATTGTCATATAAATTACTAGCAATTGCTCGTGCTAGAGCCTAAGGGAAAGTTAATAAATGAGTGGCACTGGGGGGGCTGGCTGAGTGGCTCAGTTGGTTAAGAGCTTGCTCAAGAGTGCAAGTTCTGAGCAACAGG
>NW_017731758.1:1514125-1515061 GCF_001890085.2 Hipposideros armiger | reverse complement strand
GCATCTAGCATACCTTCCTTTGTAAACATTCCCTGACTATGGCCCCAGTGCTCCAGTAATACTCTTCCTTGTTTTTGTAGCAACCTGTGTACACCTTTCTCATAGCACATATCCCATCTCACTATTAATGTATATTTGCTATCTCTGGATGTATCACTCCTGTGGAAGCCCCAGCCACCACCCAGCTCTTTGAAGGCAGAACTTTTCTGCCTTCACAAACCTCAGACCTAACACAGCTCCTGGAACATTCTAGGTTCTCCACAAATGTTTGTTATATGAATGAATGAATGAATGAATGAATGAATGAATGAATGAATGAATGAATGAAATTTGAATTATAGAAGATTAAAGATAAAGCACTGAACATCTCATATGGTCTAAACACTATATTTTAGAGATAAAACAGCTCTCCAAAGATGCCATGTAGGTAGTTTGTGACAGAGCGAAGACTAGGAGCCTGCCTCTGATTCCAGTGATATTTGTATTGTGCCCTAGTACTTTATGTTTTTGCTCTGAAAAGAAAATCCAGGAGCATTTTTTTCTGCATGTTTTAAAAACAAAAATGTAAGGGCTGCCTCTTCAGACATCACCAGGCACAGGTAACGGTTTCTCACTCTACAAGGAATACTCTGTGCCTGATCCCTTTTCAGGGGATAATTTACAAATTAGTTAGGAGTGAGGATATCACTAGAGAAGCCTTTGATCTTCAGTTGGGGTTGGGGAGAGGAGGGGAAAAAATAGTAAAGGGTAGGAAGAGCAGGAGGAGGAAGAGAAGGTTGGAGAGAAGGTGAGGGAGAAAGGGGGAAAAGGAGGGGTGGGGAAGTTGAAGGAGCAGGGAAAGGGGGATGGGAAGAAAAAGAAAGGAAGAGAAGAGGGAGGCAAGGGAAGGTAAGGGGACAGAAGAGAAGAGGAAAGCAGAGGAAATAATTTTAGGCA
>NW_017731758.1:1511245-1512845 GCF_001890085.2 Hipposideros armiger | reverse complement strand
GATGTCACTATGTAATTATAGCTCATCAGCGTATGTCTTGCATATTCCAAAATAAGCCATTACACTACCCTCTTTTTCCCCAAACTGGGGAAGAAAAGAAATAAAAACGAAATGGTTCCTTACTAACAATGGTGGCTATCAGCTTTGAATGTCCAATATTTTCTATAAATACATCACACAAAGAAATCCGAAAGCCTACTCCTAGAATTCAAATTACCCTTAGTCGATTTTCAAGAATTTTCATAATGCTTAAGAGACAAAATGATTTTGCCTGTTAAATTCCAAGTGAAAAAGAGCTTATTCTCCTAAACACAGAGGGAAACTGACTGGTCTTGTTGAGCTGGGATCAGGAGAGGGCTTTCTGCCCATGGCTTCTTTGGTGTGATCATCCAACGTGACTCACAGATGAGATGAATGGCTTCATTAGTGAGTGGTACCTAGAATCAGGGACGGTTGATGTTCGTGTCAGTCCCCTCATGTTCAGCCACCTGATTACCCCTAGAAGCAGGAGGCGCATGTGCTTATTCGGTACCAGCTGTGGCCGAAGCCTGAGTAAATTCCACTGGACAAACAGATCTGAACTGTATAAAGCAGGTGCTGATGTGTAGTATCACATAGTTGGGGAAAACTGCTCTTCATAGACAATGCAAGAAATACTTGCACTGTTTTTAATATTTCAAATGCTTAAATAAAACATTTTAAGGTTTTTACATTAAAATAAACATTTTACATATTTAAGATGAAATATTTAGCTTAAGCACTCTAAAACTTTTCAGAAGCAATTGTTTGCCATCTAAAATAGAAACAAAAATTCAACATCATCATTTTCTATCTATTACTGTTTGGACCTCCCTTTTCAAGTGGTGAAACTCAAAAAACATTTTACTTCTTAATCCTTGCTTATTCTGTCCTTGTGAAAAGCCATATAAAGGAAAATGGTACTATAAGCCTTGTTACTGAGAAGCATTCAGCCTTATTGTTTGTGGATAGGCAGCTGTTTATATAGTCTTCCTAAAATTCCTAGCATGGGTCATTACTTATGACAGTTGTTTTTTTCTAATGTGAATGTAGTTCTAAAAAAGCTTCATGCCCTCTTTTATTAAGTCACGTACAAATGGCCTAATATAACCAATAATAGCCAAAATTTAGCACCCACTAACAGATAGGCATTGGAATCTCAGAAATAACATATTTTCATTGGTGTTTGCACTTTTTATGAGCTTCCAATAGTTCATTTTTACCTGAACTTTATAGATTCCTAATATCTATCCCATATGATCTTAGGAATCAGCGATTTATTTTTAAGCAGCAGATTTGACAGATATTCCTTTGAGTTAAGTAAGGTGACTGTATCTTCATTGTAAAGATGAAGAAATGAGGAAACAGTAAAAAATTACACGATATGACTTGATGAAAATAACTAAGTTCAGTACCAACTACTAAGGTTTATATATCATATTTTCTTCTTACGCTTAAAAAAGAAAAGGAGAGGCAGATCTGAGGTAGTCCTGGCAATCTGGATTTTTAAAAGAGCTCCCTATGTACATTTGAGGTATAGCCAGTTTGGGGAACCAACTTTTGGTGGATTGAGATCAAAAGA
>NW_017731758.1:1505089-1507965 GCF_001890085.2 Hipposideros armiger | reverse complement strand
TTCTCAATGAAAGAGTCTGAGATTTTTCCATCCTTATACCTCCAACACCTGACGTTCTTCTTAGCACAGTGTAACGTGAAAAGAGCAAATTAGAAGTATTTTAGACAGGCCGTAAATATTTCCACACCAACTTTCACTGCACAATACAGTAGAGAAAGGCCTGCAAATTCTAACAGTAAAAAATGTGACTCCCAAATCTTATAACCAGCTATGATTTTGAGTCAAGTAAATAGAAAAGAGAAATGAATTTTTAAACATCCAAGGGCATAAAGAAACTATTGGTGATTCTTTTAAAAAATGTACATATCATAAATATAAATATCATATATAAATATTACATATATTACACATATGTATTTCCAACCAACTGATAAAACAAAATAATATGATGGGTTAGTGCTGATTCAATATAAACAAAAAACTAGATCTAAGTAAATATGCTAATTATGGTTACAGAACAGAATGCAAATATTATAACCCTTAATAATGAAAAAATAATAATATAAAACACTAAAATTAGGAAGTAAAGCAAAACATAAACATAACAATTCTCTCGTTTTTCAAGGCAAGCAGAAGTTGTAGAAAGTTAATAATCAAGAAATGGTTATTCTGATTAATGAAACAGGGAACAATGGCAAGAGGAGAAGAATTTCACTTTTCATTTCTGACCTGTCATGTTTTAACTTTTTGCAATGAACATATTAACTTTATAATTTAAATCACTTAGATTAAAAATAAACAAAGACTACAAATGTCATCTGCAAATTTCTAGCACTACTCCTTAGATCACTAAAGTATTTGGGGAAAAGCACACTATATTATTCAAATAGAGACAAGTTAAGAAAAATATTTACATCATAAGCCTGACTAATTTTATGATAAGTATAATGATAAACTCACCATGACAACCAATTTTATGCCTTCAATAAAAAGAAGATGGTGTGATAGGTCACCAAGAAGATAGATGTCATTTATGCTGATGAGATAAGCTTTAGATTTTATGCCATACAGAATAATCTGGAGAGCTAGAAACCCCTCAGGTTTTAACTGAGGAAGCCTTCTAACTGAGGAAAACATAATTCAAGTCTAATGTTAGTTCATAGAGAAGATGTGGTCTAAAGCAGGCAATGAAAGATTTGTTAGGCACAGATATGCATAAAAATAAAAAACAATTCATTAGGAAAAGCAAAAGCCTGTTAAGTGCCTAGTAGAGTCTAACTGGACATACGTGAACTCAACAGTTAAGGCAATTTCCATGAACATTATCACAAACTGCGTGGAGCAGCATGCAGATTACAAGTGTAAATAAAGTCTTCATTAGCTCTGAAAATGTCTCTCACATGAATAACATGAGAACATTATTTGGGAAAGACAATAGAGAAAGTAATTCTACTTTTAATGTTAGTCTGGTTAGTACATAAAGAATGGCAATCAGGGCCAGCCGAGTGGCGCGATGGTTAAGAACTGGCTTGGGACACCAGAAGGCCCCGGTTTGGATCCCACGTATGAGGTCCAGTGACAACTATGCACTAAAATAGCATTCGTTTTACTCTCTCTCTTCTCTGCNTGAAAGCTGGCCCAAAATAAATGTTCTGTTCATTTCAGATGACTGAGCTATATGGCCACCAGGCCATCTGTGTTTGTTCCAGGGGGATTCCAGACACTATAAAAATACTTATACAAACCAAGAAAGTTGAAGGGCCTCACATGGCACCATATCATTCAGGGTCACAGCACAAAACAGTACACATAGATTGGGTAATTTGAGAAAGGGGGTTGTAAAGGAACTGTTTACAAGAGACTGGGCAGGGTGTACAGAAACCACAGGAACAGTAACGGTACCCTGGAGCTAAAGATGGGGCAAGGTGGCAACACATCTGAGCCAAAGGGCAATGTAGCAATTCAAACCTGGAGTCAGAGGAGCCCCCTCACAGGGCCTGTGACCTCTGGTCAAGACAAACAGCTGGCCCACAGTGACCCCTCAGGAAGAGAGTATGAGGAATAAGTCCCCAACCTCACTCTGTCTTTCTAGTTGCTTACTAATGTTCCCCATTTGCCAAAGATGGAGATCAGCCTCCCAAGACAGGATGAAGAGCTGAGAGGAGATTGGAGGAGAAAAGGAAAGGCACCCTGCAGAAGTCCTAAATCATTCGTTCAGTATCACAAAGAAGCATAGTCCCTCAACCCAAAGCAATTATTAAAAATACTTTTAATATTTACTTGTATCTTTTGAAAACATTCAAAGAAGTCCAATTCATAACCAAAAACACAATTTAAAATGCATTTGTCTCTTCCTCTCCTAGTCTCAAAATCTCCCTCCAAAATGAAGTCTGCACCACCCTTTATTTCTCTACTACTTTTTCCTGTAAGTAAATATTTGCTCTTTCTGGTACAAACTTCCCAACTCCATTTCTGTTCTCTCCATCACCATTTTTGCTTTGCAACTGTTCAGAAGCAGAACTGGCAGGATTAGTATCTCTTTTAGCAAACACAGAGGACATGAGGCTAAAGAGAAAATAACTGCAAGCACTAACATGTTGGTAAGTACTTTGTTTATCATACTTAGTAAAAAAAAAAATAGGAGCTCATCTAGAAACAGCTCAAGCAAAAACCAAACCTACTATGGTCCTTTGTAAGCCATGCCTTGGATTTTCCATCTGTAATATAAACATTGACTGTAACTGATACATGTATTGGAATGGGTATCACTCAAACCCTTCACATGCTTCCTTCTACTTGATTTTCATAAAACAGTCCCATGAAGTAAATAGGAATTTTTTATCCTCTTAAGACTGACAGAAGTTAAATAACTAAATAGAAGAATCACATCTGGTAAGTGAAGAAATCAAAATTAGAACCCAGAAATATATATATAT
>NW_017731758.1:1480706-1501144 GCF_001890085.2 Hipposideros armiger | reverse complement strand
ATATAGTTATTGGTTCATTGATATCTGGTGAACGCTTTTCTCGTATGCAATTCTGAATCTTTGTCAAAGCCATTTTTCATATCTCATATTTGTTTGTCAGTTCCCCAGCACTCTTTCTTTCCTGCAAAAACTCTGTCATATGCATCCTTCTCTTCATAATCCTCACTTTTGTCCATTTGCTACATTAGTCACACCAATTGATGTACTTTTCCCCAAATTCACCATGAGCTTTCATAATTCTGCGTCATGCTCCTCTCTGTTCACTGCCCAAAATGCATTTCTGCATACTTCTTAACATGGCAAACTCCAACCTACCATTTGAAACTGCAATCAAATATCTTTTCTTCAGTGAATTCTTGTGGAAAGCATCAGACAAGTGAGTTCCTATACCAGTGTTGTTTATTCACCCACTGAAACTATTATAATATTATGTCATATGAGTTTTACTGGGTCCATGTTCCCTACCAGACTAAAAGTTTAAATCCCCAATAACTAGTCCAGTGTTTGGATGTTCAATAAATATGTGGTGAATTATGATTGCCTTCATTAAGTAGTTTTGGGTGCCAATCTGGTAAGTGGTCAAGTAAAGGGAATAGTATGAAAATAATTCCAAAAATTTAATTGGAAACTTTTTTTTTTCTTTTTAGCTCAGCTCCCAATTTCTTTGACCAAGCCACCATCATTTCCACCTAGCACACATCAGTAACCTCCTACCTGGTCTCTGGTTCCTCATTTCCTCCAACTCAATAGTCTATTCTCCACTGAGAATTCAGAAGAATCATTTAATAACATATATGCTATCAATCTCTCCACGCCAATGGCTTCCAGCTGCATATAAAGTAACACCCAGATTCCTTATCCTGGCCCAACAGCTCTCCATGTGCTGACCTTGACCAACCTTTTTGCCTCTCTCCCCTTTGCCTACTCTATCCAGCCATCCTCTACCACTGCAGTGCTTTTTCCTCTGACATCTTCTTGGCTTGATGATTATTACTACAAAGATTTTAGTTTAAATGTCACAGACTCAGAGAGGCCTCAATGGGTCACTCATTCTAAAGTACCCCCTGTCTTTCAATCATATCACTCCATATTAATTCATGCATTTCTTATTGTGTGCTTATTTGATGATTTGATTGATTCATTTATTTTGCTTTTGTATTCTTGCATAATACTTGTCTCCCCATGTAGAATGTGGACCTGTATAACATTCTAACATGAAAGAACAGCAGAGTTCTTTCACCATTGTAAGACTAGTGCTCAGCACAAACTAGGTACATAGTAAATACTACCAGCTGCATACATATTAAAAGTAGTGGCAGTAGGAATAATCGCTAACATTTCTTGAATGGCTACTACACACAGAGAGCTGTTCTAAATACTTCATGTATGTTAACCCATTTATTTCACACAAAAGCATGTACACACATGAAACTATTCAGAGGAAGAGGTAGTCATTGTCATTATCCTCATTTTAGAGATGTGACAACTAAGGAACAGAAATATTAAATAACTGGCCTAAAGCTACACAGACACTGAGTAGTATAGCCAGAAATTTGAATTGTGTCACACTGACAGAGGACCCCCCAGTCTCTCAACCATTGTACTATATGCATCTCATGTTTAAACAAGGAGGCAATTTCATCAGAAATATTTGTATCTCCTAGTTTTAAATCTATTTTGATTTAATAGAATAAATATATCTGATGACTTCAAAGAAGTATATATTTTTTAAATAAATCAGATTAAGTGGTCATTGTGGAAATCATATCTTAGGCCCTTTTGTCATGAGACAAAATCCAGTGACATGAGAGCTAAATTTAATGTCTATCTTTAGAAAAAGGCACATTTTAGTTCCCTTTATCTGAAGGGAAATATGTGGGATTTTACCGCATTGTGTTATCTTGACAAAAATGTAGCAACGATGGACATATGGTGCAGTTCAAGCCCGTGCTGAGTAACTTCTGGACAGGAACACTAAAAAATACACTAACCTGGTTAATAATAGCAAACCACTGAGCCGTCAACTAATGGTGTTTATAGGAAATAGAATCCATGAGGAAAAGAAAGAGCAGCATGAGACAGAACTAATCCACAACATGTAATTTCCTTCTCTGTGCATAACCTTCACCAAGAGGAAATCTGAAGATTCACCACCTGTTCAGATGTGCTTTTCCTAAGATTTTTAATGGCCTACAGCCAAAATGACGGAAGGCATTCATTTATACCCCATGATAAAAATAAACATCGCGTTTGCTTAAAGATAAATTTTGTGATCTAAAGAATGAGGTAAGAACTAGTTACCTTCTCAATGCTCAGTCTCTTCATTTTAGTAACAGATATTTCATGTGCACTAATTTAGAACATCTGAAAATTAATCTGCAAAAAGTAGTGTTTTTTAATGCTTTCTTTATAATCAAGCTCTGTTCCCAACTCATAATAAATAAAAGCTTTACTCATCTTAAAAACCTCCAACTTTCCTTTCTTTTTATACAGGTCCAGTTTTAATACCTCTTTCGAGCAAATGTTTCTTTCTCTGCTCCTTTCCTCTGTCTTGGTTCTCTCATTTATTCCTCATAACTCCCTACTTTGCATAAAACTGAATCCAGTCAAGGGGTAATGTGAATTAGATCCAAATCCAATTACCACCACTTCAGCACATGACCTAGAGCACGTTAGGCCATCTCTCAGGCTTCATTTTCTCACATAGAAAAATGGTGAAAATTATATTTATCTCATGGGATTTTATAAAGAATGGTATATACTTTGTGAAAAGCATCTGGCACATCGTGAATGGTCAGTACTGTATCTGTGATGGTGGCCGCTGCCCATACCTGTCTCCAAGGTTGAGATCAGACTTCAGGCTGCAACCCCCTTTATCCTACATTTTCCTGAACACGTTGTTTTGGGGTACTTAATACAATAACACCTCCAAAAATATAATGGTTTTAACACAGTAAATCTCACCTTGGGATAATTATACCTCAGGGAGTCAGAAACTTTTTTTTAATTCTACAGAAATGCTACATTTATATATAAAACCATGCACAAGCCAATTAAAACCTCAAGTTTCTAGTGGATCTGGAATTTTACCAGTTGAACTATTTATCTGCCTCACACACACACACCAATAATAGTATTCATTAGAGCGACGATGCCATTTGTTTGGACTTTTGAATACTGTGTCCAGCAAACTGCAGGTGATCAATAAATAAAAAGAATAAAATGTCAATTTTCTAATGCTATTCAGAGGCTCTACTTGAACACTAATATTTTAAGAATGCAACTTGCTTAGAGATTAAAAACCTGTCAAAAAATATGTCCAAATACACACACACACACACACACACACACACACACACACACACACACACACACTAAAAGGAGCCCTTCATGGAGGAAATGTTGAAAACCACTGATTTAATCTATGTCCTGGTTATGTCTAACTTGGTGTATTATATCTTTGATTCTCAGCTACATTGTATAGGAAACACTCCTATACACTTTGTGCCCAATGTGGAGTTTTTTATTTTGTTTTTACTCATCGTTATTTAATAAATTATTTACATAATAGTGATGATAAGATTCATCTTATAAATATTTGTAAAATCCACAATAATTTAAAGTACAATGATTTTACATGAACACATCAAGATTATATGCCGGCTACAACAGAATCTTAGCACATATTTGAAGCATTTTCTCCTGCGAGCTTTCCATTATGCTCTGCTATCTTCATATCAAATGACAAAGATAAACTATTTTCTTCATACTACAATCTTAGGGGTAATACTTCCCATATCATGCAGAAGCCACTCACCTGCCTCTTGACACAATATCTCTCTTTGGCCACTCTAAAATTGCAAATGGTTCATCCTTGGCACTTTTTATAAATGAGAAAATATGAAAAAATATACTATCTAATGAAGAATTTAAATCATGATGCCTGGACTAGGAGCTATTACATTCTTTTTTTCCCCACAATCTTTGAAAATTTTTCATTTAAAATTGGAGGGATTCTTTCTCTAATCCTTAAATTTAAAATAGGATTTGAAATACTTGAAAAGTAAAGAAAGTGAACATGAATTTGAGTGCAATGAGCTAAGCATTTAGACATGAAGGCCCTCCATTGGAGTAACTGACAACAATCCCAATGGCTTACAGGTACAGGGATCCCTACAAAGAACATCAGCTATAGAATTTAGGTCTCAGAGTTTTGTGACTGATGAACTCCTAGATTTTGGAACAGAAATTGTACCTCTAAAGTCCTGTCCTATGAGGTGAGTCCAAATTCTGGATCCTCAAGGAAGATTGTCCTCACCAATTTCTACCTCTGCTTATCCCAGTAAACTAGTCTGCCTCCAATTTAACCCACTCTAAAATCAACCCAAGATGAATAAAAGAATTAAGTATTTTTTATATATTAAATTTCAAGTGTTCTAAATTCACTTTGCAAAGTGAATTGAACAAATATAATCCTAGGCATGTATCATTTGCAGTTTAACATGGATAATAACGACCTGAACTAGAATAGCAAAAACGACAAAACAAGACCACAGATTGTTCATGTATAAAAGCAACATATTCTCAAATTGGATTTAGAGAAATAAACACTAAATAAATAAATAAATAAATAAATGACTTGCATCATCCACACTTCTTGCGGTACAATCTTACTACGGTGCAAAGATGAAAGTGAAATATACTATTATTAAGAAGCCCTGTGGGATATGAAACAACTATGAACTTTGGAGTCAAACGTGATGGAATGGTTTTCAGCAAATTATTCAATCTGAGGTTTAGTTTTTCCATTGGTAACATGGAGACGCCCGGTTGTCTTGGGGATTGCATGGGATGATATAAGTGAATGCCACTGCATAGATAAGGTCTCAATAATTGTGCTTTTACTTTAACTCCTGAGTTTTACTAACTACAGCTTTCTGATTATATATATAGCTCATCACTAAATCAAAAGCACTTCAGAAAAGGTCTCTTAGAATCTTCCCAAGCTACTGACATATTTAGACTATGGAGCCTTTCTTATAGTTTATTACATTTTCTGCAGACCATCAAAAACATTCTGCAGCTCTGAAAAGACAGTGTTCCCTGTCAGTTCAAAGAATTCTTCACCCTTTCAAGAAGAGTTTTAAAGCCATTAGTGCATTATTCGAGGTGCTGAAAAAAGCACATAACTGTCATGGAATACACAGCCTTCTTTCAGAAATACTGCAAAGAGGTGTATGTGTCTGGCCCTTAATGTTGTTAGAGAATTTGTTATTTAAGCGATATCTTATATAAGCAACTAGAAACACATAAATGAAGTGTTTCATTACCAACATGATATATTAAAGTTGACAGTAGATGATGCAAAGAATTAGAGGCTGCAAGATCATCAGTTGCTATTAATAGCAGGAGAATGTGACTTTGAGTAATTTGGTAGTGTGTTTATGGGTGTCTGTGCTAATGGTCACCCTTATAAAATTAATGGAGGCCAAGAAGTATAGATTATGGATCTAAGGATGTGTGTTAAAGGCATATAACCTAGAAAGACAATGCAGGGTGAACACTGCCTGGTTTTTTTTGTTTGTTTGTTTTGTTTTTTTAAATTCAATCATTTTATTCAGGTATTTTTATAGATTAGTTTTATTAACTGCCACATTTCCAGAACATGGCCAATTTACCAACCTTATTTTTCAACAGATGCTAGACAACAGAGACTGTGGTTGATGAAATTCTATTTTAGAATGACTGTCAAGAAAATCTATTTTAGAAATCGTAATTGACTTCATATTCCTGTTTTAAACAACCACAATGTCTCTTTGCCTTAAATTTATACATTCCATTTTAATTCTAAAGCTGTGTTTAAGCTGAAAATTATTCAACACTTAGAAAAGCCAGCACTTGTTATCACATGTGAGAGACTGTCCCACTACCAACTTTCTGTCTCAAACTCCCCTACCTCCTCTGGGGAGTGTCCAGTGGACTCGACACCCTCTATCACATGTGAGAGCAGCATGTTGGTCCCATGCTGTGCCCGCTGGGGTTATTTAGAAGATTCTTCATAAATCTAACTCGCCAGTCTAACTGGTGGCCTGCAGACTCACTCTTCCATTTCCCGGGGGAGGACCGGGATGAGTTCCAGGCAGGATTAAGAGGCCAGCCCCAGGCTCTGCTCTATTGCCTTCCATTATCCTGCAGGAAAGCATCTCCTGCAGGAGAGAATCCCAGGAGAGGGAAGACCTCCCATAGCCTCAGTCATTTACCAGCTATCACCAAGGGACAAAGGGAAGGCAGCCAAATGCCGAATACCCTTTTTCCACTAATTCCTAAACTGTCCCAACTCTCCTGACACATGTTTGCATCTTCCAATGTGAACCTGGAGAAGTGCTCCTGTACTCAGTGACTTCTTAGCCTACTTAATAACTGATCTACTTTAATATATGTATTTTTGAAAATTTATATCCTGACTATCCCTGTCCAGGTCATTATTCACTGTATTACACTACAAATGATACACAGCTGGGATCATATCTGTTCAATTCACTACGCAGAGTGATTGGCCCAGAACCAAATATGACCCTTAGAGTAAATGCTTCTCGTGGGCTGACACTGGTCTTTAAAGAGCCATTTTAAGAACTGCAGTCAAGGTTAGAGCCCACCCTTTATTCAGCTTAAATGTGTCTGCTACCACGTTCTATAGCTAAATTCTAATGAAATAACAGAAATTCAGCTGGAGTCCCACTTAGACATACCATGCCTGCAGCCCATTACAAGAGGCTAAGGGTTCTGAAGAGTCCCTTTCTTCATGGAGGAAGAAACGGAGGCCCAGGAGCTAGAATGGCGTGTGCAGAATTACAGAGCTACTTGGAAGTTATCTCCTGAGTCTCAAGGGTTTGCCCATCAGAGAATGAGCAGGTGGACAAGTTAAAAATTCTAGAAAGGTAGCTTCTAAGATAAGAGTGAGCAAAATAATATATATTGACAGTAGCTCCCAACCATTCCTAAAGTCATTCTTTCATAAGCTAATGCATTTCATCAGCAGGCTGCGTAGGTTAAACGGGGTGGATGAGCATAGGCTCAAAATGCATTGTTTCTTCATAAAAGAAAGGCAAGCTACTACAAAACACAAGACTTTAGACATACCACCCCAAAAGTCAGCTTCACTCTACATATATGTTGTGCACAAAAAATATTTCATTAAACCCCAGGGTACGCATTACTCTGAAAATTCCTCCCTGCTGCTATCATAATGTTCATTCGTTACTTTTCAAGCCAAATTATTGAAAGCAAACAATTATGAAAGAGGGAATCACATTCCACCAAATATGGAAGGTCTGGTGCCATCTGTTCTAGGGAGTAATGATGAAATGCACTGTGAGCCCACACGTAAACACAGAATGTGTCTGAAGCAGCCCCTGCAGCTTCCTTGCACAAAGTGTCTAACCGAGAAGATAATGTGACTATATATATATATATATATATATATATATATATATATATATATATATCCAGTCAGTATATAAGCCATATATATATATTTCATTTCAATAGTATTTTATGACAATAAAATACTGGGAATTTGTCAGAGAAAATTGGGAGAAAAACTAAATTATCCATGATCACTTATGAAGAGATTAGTATTTTTAACATACAGCTGAATTTCCTTTCAGTCCTTTATATGTGTACTCGAATGTATGTATTAATAGACAGCTAAAGAAATAGTTTATTAAGATTTATACAATGTTTTAATCCTTTTTCCATATAATACATTATGTAGAAACATGTTATGCAGAAAACATGATACTTTGGTAGCTACCATCATGTATAAGCTGATCTGTTTAACTATTTCTCTATTGTTCAGGTTCAGGTTATCTCCACCTTTTGTCTATTAAAATAACATAGCAATATTTTAACAAATGTACATGTTATATTTGATCAGTTCAGTTGCTGGGTTTTCTTCTTAATGTTCCAACTTTGAGTGATGTATTATGTGAGTGTCCTTAGTACTATTGTCTATTGTACCTCATCAACATAATACTAACAAACTTACTGATCCTTTATGATATACCAAACACTGTTCTAAGCGCTTTTCATAATTTGCATATTTTAATCTCCACAAGAACCTTATAGATAGGACTATTATCTTGTATCACCTTTAAATAGAAGAGGAAACTAACACAGAGAGAGGAGGCTCTACCTTTCCTAAGGTCACCCAGCTAACACGGGGTGATTGGGCACTTAAACCCGGGAGTCTGGGCCCCTGAGCCCTGCTCTAAATTATGTAAGTATACCTTCTCTCTAAAGAACAAGATCACATGCTTATTAAGCATGCTATTGTAATATATTTTCCATTTTTAAAAACAGCATGTAAGAACAGGAATATTGATGTATTTGGATAATGAACAGTTATAGAAGAAAAAAACATACAAAGGAAAATAGACCTAGTGACTCACACCTTGATTGAAACAGCTTTATTCTCCCTAGAAATGACATTTGTCTTACTCCTCCTCTGACAGAATTACAAAGTGCTGTGCCCATATTTTTCAAGAGAAGGAATGGAAATACAATGAAGTTCAAGAAGTGAATAATGGAGAATTGTGGTTTCCATGCGCGGAACTATCACGGCAAGTGGGACCTGAGTTGAATCTTTTTCTAAATGCGGTCATAGAAGAGATGCTTACCTCTCTTCGTGCCACATTTCTATTCTGAAAATAGGGATGTCAGCCTCTCAGCACTGTGGCGAGGGTGAAGTCAAATGCTACATATAAAGCAACTGGCACACTGGTTGATGTATATTAAGTGACTTTTTTTCCTCCCTTCTGCTTTGCTCCCATCAAATAAATAAATAAATAAATAAAAATAAAACCCCTCTTAGAAACAACACAGTTTAAAAGTCTAAGCTTTTATAATATAATTATTAACATCTTGTTCAAAATAAAATCTTTTGGGAACTCAATCTGAAATGTACCTAGGCTCCACTGAAAAATATCCAGCCATCCCTTCTTGTTGAATGTACAGGACGCCTTGAGTCTGTTCCCACGTGTTACATTGATTGACTACAGTTTACATCTTACTAGAAACAGATGAACTTTGAGATGTGAGCTCAGGGAGCAGGCCTAACGCTGTATGTGCTCCGTGCATGATCTAATATATCAGGGAGGAAGCTCTGTACATGGCAAAAAAACAATTACAAGCTCAATTTGTATATGTTGTGGATGCAGCTCTGTGCATATTAAATAATTGTTATTATTTCCTTTACTCACTCTGTTCAAATAATAGTCCTGACTTAGACCACATGCTGCAGGAAAAATAGGCAATTATTTCAGCAGTATCCAGACATGTCAGCCACTGAAGAATAAATAACACATTTATATTTTTAAAATTATGTAGCAGGTTGAAAAAAATGTCATTTGAACAGCTGGCACCAGAACTCTCCTAGGGGAGAGAACTGTCTTTGTTTAGGAAAATACCTGGATATATTGCTTTAAGCAGAGAAATGTGACCCAAGGGGATGCTTTATATGAAAACAGCAAAACCTAGTGATAGCGTGACTGCTCAGTGAGATGTTAACAGAATCTGGAGGGTGGAGGAGGCATCTAGAGAGGAGAGAGCACAACTCATCAGTAAGAGTGGAAGGGGCAGAGGACAGCAATGTAACAGAAGATTCTATCATGCAGAAAAGGAAATCGGTAAAAAAAATTCCAAGTGGCAGGGGATTCAGGGCACTCAATTATGAACTAAGTCAGAGTTTGGTTCTGCAAGGTAAACTTCATAACTGAAGACCTGCAGTAAAGCCATTAGACACACCAATGCCATGTTGCAATCGTGGTTTTGATTTCACTTCTGAGTATGCATGGGACAGAGAAATAAGAATAGCTCCAGGAGCTGAGATTAAAATGAGATCTAGAGCTCAGAAGAAATATGAAAACAGATCGAGGCTGAACGTGAGCACATGAGCCCAAGGAAAGTAACAGTAAATGTGGGGAGGACATTGAGCTTCCTACAGAGTATAGCGTAGGGAGTTTGAGTCAACTCTATGTAAATTTCAAAGTGACCTAACACCAGGGTTACAAGAATGAATAGAAGCAATCGCCAGTCTACACACATAAAAGGAACGGGACAGAGAGGCACTTTCCAAGGAGCTTTGGAAACTGAATCTGGACTTCATCTATTTCTGCTACAACTTTCTATTTTTTTCCAAATGTTTGAGCTGTCAAGAGTAATATTTTCACAAAGCTAAACATAAATTGAAAAGCATTTGAAATAAAATCAAGTCATTGTTTTGATGAAAAGTAAAGCAGTCCATTTATTGACTGTAAATAGAGTAGCATCAAAACTGACTTTCATGGGCATAGGCTCTGAGTGTGCTCAGAAGGCAGTACGTGGTGTCCAGTGGTACTGCTGCGGCTCCTTGAACACTTTGATGGATTCAGAAATGCCCAAAGAATGGTAGCCCTCTCGCTGGAAACCCTCTTCTGCAGCCCAGCAAAGTGAGCATGCACCTCAACTAGTCTAGCATGTTGTGGCCCCACCTCGTGTCTCGCCCTGTGGTCACCCTCACCCATTACACTCCTCTGACCTGACTTAGGTCACCAACAACCTCTTCATTATCCCAATGAACAATCTTCCCTTCATCCCCATGCCCTTCCTCTGTCCCTCAAGACTGGAATATTGACCACAGCCTTGTCATGAAACTACTCACCATCCCTTGGAATCCTTTGTTCTGTTTTTTCCTATCCATCCTATTATTACTCTGATCCTCACTTCTCATTCTATAGCTCTTCTTCCTCCATAAGTGCCTTCAATGGTTTGTGTTTCCCAGATCCTGTCTTTGGTTTGTCTATTTATTCCGCATATAGTCCATGCCTCAACTCTCACTGAAAATGACTCCTAAACCTACTTCTCCCTATGTCTCACCTCTCCCAGCTTCAGACCCATGAAGCATGCCGTACATGTGCATCTACATATCTCATCAAATATCTCAGCATCTGTGTGTCCCAACCAGTCATGGCAACAAGGCATGACCTGGCCAGGGGTTATGTTTCCTCCACCAGGCACCTCTCACAACTACACCAAAGAAAACAAATCATATTTGCAATGCAAATACCGTACCTTCTTCTAGCCATTGAATGACCAATAAGCCCCACCTGTATATGAATTCAGAAGATGCCATGGATCCCAACCTTGCTCTTCCTCCTATCCTTGTCTCTTTATAGGTCATCACATAATCAACCTGAGCCACCTCTTATTTAGAAATTATTTTATCTATCTTAATGTCATAGTTAGCTGAGTACCTGTAATAACTGATTTTCTTTTCCTTCTAAAGGAATGTATCTTTACCTCTACAGCACTGGTGCTCCCTAACAATATACAGAATTGAATAGCTCTCTACACCAAAACTTCCTTGTAACCACATCTACCCTCAATGTACTACCCACTACATGTATCTTAAGTGCAGCCATTAATAGCTTCCTAAATACATGCTTCCTAAAATTGCAAGTTCTCAAAATGCTTTCCATATACATAAGTCCACAGGATTCTCCATTTAAAAAATTATTTTCATAGTCAAAAAAGTAGTAGGAATGCCATATATATCTCCTCTTAGAGATTCCTGCCAAACACTTGTACAATAAAAGCTCTGAAAAGTCTTATAATTTAAAAAACAACAACAACCAAACAAATAAAACACCTTCTAATCTTGTTCATGTGTTTGCCAAATATTCTTGTCTAGAGACCCCTTTTCTCACATTGCACTTAATAATATCTGAAAATGGTTAGGATACAGATTGCCTTATGTAAAAATGTGGTAGTGGCTTCAACAAGATAGAAGTTTCTCTCTTTCTCTGAGCAGTCCAAAGCTGCTATGGCAGTTCCAGGGTGTGAGGGACCAGGCTCCATTTTGTCACTCTACAGTCCTCCATAGGCCGCTCTCATTCCATGCCTTAAGATGACTGCTACGGCTCCTGCCATCATATTCACAATGGAGAAAAGAGAAATGGACATACTACACCTTCTATTTTAAGCAAATGGCCTAGAAATTTTTTCACACTATTTTCACTCCTATCCCATTAGCCATGGCTTGATCACATGACCACAACTAACCACAAATGAGGCTAGGAAATTGAGTCTTTAAGGACACGACCATGTGCTTAGCTAAAACCACTATTGCTATAGAAGAGAAAGGAGAGTGGAGAAGAACTAGTAGTTTTTGCTGTAATAGCTACAGAACCTATTTGGGGACATGTTGACTTAAAAAAACCTGATGAATGTAAATGAGATTATGGGGGATGCATATTAAACAAACTAGAAGGAACTGCTTTACTAGCATTATCAAACACCTCCAAATGTTCACACTGAAAAGTAATTATTTGCCATACATTTTATTTTTCCATATCTTTCAGGTTTAGTGTAGATTTGAAACATTCTTAGAAAATATGTTTTTCAATTGCATTGAAATATTTCTCTGAGCTAATTATCCACTTCAACCATCCTACATTAAAAAGATGCTATACAAATTATTTGTCTCTAGTGCAGGAGTTCCTATGGAAGAATTTATTTCATTCCCTAATCCTTAAATTCAAGACTGCCACTCACTAGCAGTGTAATGTTGGGCTGGTTAGTTAACCTTTCCAAGTGTTAATTTTCTGGCTGTGGAATGAAAATTATATAATTATGCTGCAGTATGATTGTGGGGTTTACATGGAATAATGCACAGAAAGTACCAGAATGTAGTAGTAGGTAGTCAATAATTGTTGCCCTTTCAAATGCAAGAAAGTGGGTATAAGTAGATGATATTTAATATTATGCTTCTATGATGAAAACATAGTGAAGAGCAAAGAAATGCTGCATAAAGACTGACACTGGAACTTCAGGAAACACTAGTAAATTTGTGTTTTTTCCTTTCTCATTGAGAGAGCAGTACTCTGACAAGCTAATACCTTTTCAGTGTTCTCGAACTCGAGGAAACAGCTCTTACACATACAAAAGCATATTTCAGGTAACCCACTTGAGGAGACTCCAAATCTTAATTCTTTTACAAAGAGTAATAATAAAACTTCCTAAGATGTTCTGATCTACTCACCGCTCTCATAAAGGAGTGCTTTATATGCATTATTATATTTAAACCTCTCAAAATACTGCAACATGCACATATTTATCTTCATTTTACAGAAGAAGAATTGAGACTTGGAAAAGTTAACTGACCCACTCAAGGTTACACTGCTAGTGAGTAGTAGCCTCAAATTTAAGGAAGTAAGTTCTCAATAAAATTTGTTGGCTAAGGGAATGATCGAGGGTTGCTGGATAAATGAGGAACATAATGTGGATAAATATGGCCAAGTCCTAAGGAAAAAACTCATTAATGAACAATACGTTGGCTGAAGTTTAACTTTTGCATAATATGAACAATAGGGGACTAAACAGTGCAACTGCTCTCACTATAATTCCTCATTTAAAAAATGGAATTAGATTAGATGCTCTGTAAGATATTTTTCTGCCCCAAATTTTAAGAAGTTTCTGTGTAAATTTCAACGTGAATATTTTCATATTAAATATAATTGTATACATTGGTTACAAGTACAGGACCCCATCTGAGTTTGTGAACTAACTATAAAATAATAGAAACATAAAATTAAAGCATTTCAATGGAGATTTCAAACACAAATGCGTATTTATGGTTGAAATGCAAAAAAAACCTACTGAAAATATTTAAATGATATTTCTTACTAATGAGTACAGGAGACCGTAAACAATATAATCCTTGTTTTTCATTGCAATATTTATAAATCCCTAGGTCACTCTCTCCCCCCACCCTCTGTGTGTGTGTGTGTGTGTGTGTGTGTGTGTGTATGTGTGTTATGAAATATATTCATAGTAGCTGTTTTTCTGGAGGCAATAAAAGGTCTAGAAAAATAACTTTCTTGGAATGATTTACATACGTGCATTTCTAGAAGCAGATGAATGAATAATTGGTGGGATAAATGCGAGCTGGCACTGTTATCACACCAACAACAAACATGGTTCCTGAATAACCTGAGAAGTTATAGTAAGAATTAACACCAGAAAATCTTTACCTTGGATTTTTCTCTTATACTGTTTCATAATTAAAATGTGTGAGATTATACTATATTCCAATATTTCTAATGATTTCTTTCATGACTCTCCACTCATTCAGACCTGTGTTTAGTTAGTGAATGGATAAGCCAAATCTTGTAATAGCAAAAATAATACTTTGATACTTTTTTATGCTTGTATAGAACCTAGTAAGTTCCAGGCACTGCTCTAAATGTTCATAACACTTAAAACTTCCAATGAGGTAGATACTATTTTTATCCCCATTTTACAAATGATAAAATGCAAGCAAAAAGAGTAAGTGATTTTTTTCAATTATAACAACCAGTAACATGGGGCATGAAACCAAGGCAGATACGTTCAGGCAAACGAAGGAGTATTTGTGGAAACTGTGACACAAGATAAGTGGTTGGTAACAAGAACAAAGGACACAGTACCCTTCATGGAACAGGGTCCAACAGCAAGGCAGCAGCAGAAGGAAGGAAAACCAGCCTGACGCTACGTCTCTGAACTGTTGGTCTGAAATTCCTAGAACATTCACTAACTGAGGGCAAAATAGGTCTTACTGCTTAGGGCAGGCTCCAAACTTATAGATGGAGTTCATCCATCTCATCAATGAATGTATTACTATAAGGAACCAAGGATCCTAGGCAATCACTGAATATTCTTACGTGTGTCCACATCTTTTGTCCTGAATGCACTATCAACGTGTATTCCCCAACACCACCTCTGCTTATTGCATTCTCCATCCCACTGCTCATCTGCTCTACTTCAAAGGAAATTTCCTGCCTCTCAAATCTTCCCCATCACACGGGAGCTGATCAAGTTTCACCTCATCCTTAAAATCCCTCTTTTCCTTTGAAAGGCTAAAATAGCCAAAGTATTTCTTATATACATTCCACTCAGTCATATATTGCATCAAAATGTTTTGGTTTTCTACATGAGCATCTCACTTAGCAATTCTCTGTGTCCAAAGACCATGTAGGCTGACTTCTCTCTGTCACTCATAGTGTCCATCAGTGTGGACGGCTCATACAAAATGCCTAATGCGGTCAAGTGAATATATCAATAAATGTAGGACAGATCACATAACAATCTATATCTTTATAATAAGAAAGTATCTTAGTTGATCAAATGTCTACTACTAAATGTTTAATTTTTAAAATGTTCTTGCTGTTAATATAAATGCCTCAAGAAGACATATGAAAATATATCAAATGGAATCTTAAAAATAAGACTTGTAAAATGATTGTTACTATGCATGAAATATTACTCCCTGTACTTACCCATTAAACCGCTCACCCCATTAAAAGACTTATCTTTAGGAGGCTAATTACTGGCCATTGGAGTCTCACCCTTTCCCTTTGTCTTTCCACTGCTTGAGCATGCTTGAAATTCTCTTTGTCGTTATTCCAAGCATCAGGGACAATGCCTGGCACACTGTAAGCACTCAGTAATTGTTTGATAATGAATAAATGAGAATCTTTTGAAGCTACACAAATGAACTAAATTCTTCTGAGGATGGGTGATTAGAAAACAGTTTGCATCAGAGAATAACATCATCTTTGAAGCTGAATCTGTCTAAGAATCTAAACATTCAAAGGCTCTTCTCCATTACCCCGGCATTTCATTTTCTATCACTACCACTTTGAAACAAGGATATTATTTTATCTAGCTTTATTTCTCTCAGATATGATCAGGAAAGACTCGTAAAACGATGTTAATGTAAGCCTACAAACTGAAGACTCGTGAAAACAATCTGCCATAATTATTAGATGGACAGCCTTATTCCCATAGATTCTCGTCTTCTCAACAATTAACATGAAAACTGATTCAAAGTTCAAAGGTGAATTCAAACGGATTCAGCTTTGTATTACTTTAAATGCAGACTAAAATATTTACTTACTTTTTTTCACTATTCCATAATAACAGTTAGGGAATTAAAACAAAAGTACTTTGAATCTCTGAGAAGAAAACTATGTCTCATAAATTTTCAATTTTATTATTCTTATAAATTTGAAATTTGTCACCTCACAACACAAAAATAAAGTTTTTCCTTATGGAGTAAAATATATTTCTATCATTTCATAGATCTATACAGATGGTATATTTTCTCATTTGTAAAAGTGTGTATCCTTCAACGTTTTTCTCTATACTCTCAATTTGTCGTTGTTTCTTTTTCAGTTGTAGCACCAGTAAGTGCCAAGGTTAGCCAATGAAAGCCTGAGCATTACAGGATGTAACTAAACTTACTTCTGGCCCTAGTGCCTCACAAATCTTAAACCCAGGATAGAAGGGATTCAGAAACTCCTAAACACTTAGTATTACTGGAATTACGTTACCAATTATAATGCGTTTATCACTCCTCGAGTGTGGCCTCTTGTGAGCCATATAAAGAGTTAAACAAAAAAGTGATTAAGATATTAACACCACTGTGGGTCTGCTCACCAGCATTACATTTCTAGGTCTTACTACACAACATTCATATATTTATACACCTTTCTTGCCCAGGACTCGCCACATGTATATTTTAATGGCATGATAATCTGATTAATGTCTTTCGAACCCTCAGAAAACCCACTGACAAACAGTTTTGGTGAAGAGTCAGATATTAAATATTTCACACCAAAAGCTCTCTAATGAACCAGCTTGGTCACTAATGTGAAAACTGCCATTAGCAATATGGAAATGACTGAATGTGACTATGTTCCAATAAACTTTATTTCACTATCTTGATACCTAAATTTGAATTTTATATAATTTTTCACACATCACATAATATTAGTCTTTTTTATTTATTTCAATCGTAGCTTGTGAATGGTACAAAAACAGGTGGCAGTGTATTTGGCCTATGGGCAGAGTTCGCTGATTCCTGCATTAGACCATAAGACCCATAAGAACAGATTCTGTATCATCCTTCATTTGCCCACACAGGCTCCGGCCTTTCATACTTCTGTGTACATGGTGGGTGCTCAACACATGTGTATTGGATGAATCCCTGCTGAATAATTTATGTTTCTCTTAACACCATGGTTAACTTCCTTATGCATGAACAAACTTGTTTGCACCCTTTTGTTTCTCTCTGTCTCTCTCTAAGATTCCAGTGAGGCCAAAATATGCTAACACTAAAGAATTAAGTCATTTCCATTAAGTTCAGGATATTTAGAAAGTGACTTGTCAAAAGAAAGTTCATTTAAATAAGTAGAATGGTAATAAGCCACGTGGCACGTTATTCAAGTCGTCACAGCTGCTCCCTTCCCAGCCCAGTCTCTGGATGCCGTCAGGCTCCGAAGAACATCTCATCTTTGGCTCTCTGGACTTGCTGTGGAGCCAACTACCAATTTTTCCATTAAATTCTAGTGTGATGCCTGAGCCCAGCCTCAATGTAGCATCGTGTCCCTCTGTAAATACAAGACTTGGCTGTAGTCTTGAACTTATGTCTGAGTGAACGATGGGGTACAACCCTCAGCCAGGTCCAAGGCCATGTTACCCTTGCCTAGGAGTTTTACTGCCTTGTCCTTCCATATCCTTCTTTAAAATCACATAATCATTTCACCCTATGCAGTTGTCACCAGCCCTTGCCAGAGCGACTGTGCCCTAGGGGTGACATATCAGCAGCAGAGAATAACTGTCTTAGTGAAAGCTACCTGCTCAATGAACCTATGCAAACCTGTAGAGTTTGTAATTATCCTTAAGTGGGATATACAATGTTGCAGAAATCAAATATGTTATATAACCAATAACATTTTAGAAAACAGTTATTCTTTTTTTTTACTTTGTATCACTTTCACATAAAATTTTTAAAAATCAAAACAAAGAGAACATTAAATAAGCAAAGTATTTTTAGTAAGCTGCATGTTTTCTTGTGTGTGACTCTAAATGCAATACCAAGATGCTTTTGCTAAAAAGGGTAATTGATATGCATTCTCTGACTTCTTAGCTATAAACTGTTGAAATTATTTAACTGACAAGTAACTCAAAATAACTCATGAATTCTCTTCACTCTTTCATGAACTATCATTGAAAAGTTAAAAAATAAACATTTTCTTCTTTTCAAGTTTATGAATTTCAAGTACCAACCTGGGCATTTCAAACACTGGGCTTGACCCTACCATCAGAGGAGACAAATTGTATTTAGAGTTCTCAGTGAGTTCAGAGAGAGGAATTTGCTAGGTGTTCAAAAGGTTTGGGAGAAAAAAGTGTGGAAGGTTGCACCATGGTGCTAAGAAAAGCCTAACAGAGCTTATTTCTTTCCTGTCTCAAGAATTTGTTACCTATTCACCAAAGTAAATAAATAAATATATAAACATAACTTAAAATAGGCGGATTGATAAATCAAACTTTTTAGAACCAGATAATCATCATCCACCAAGCTAAGGGCCCCACATGATATCAAGCTACAATGGAAAAACTGAGGGAAGAATTTCAAGGACATAATCCGAATAAAATGGGATCCTAAGAATGAGGGTGGCAAAAATGAGCACAGAAACCAGCAGCTACGGTGCCTTGGGAAGGGTTAAACAGGTCCCTGGGCAGGCCTCCTCTCATGCTATGGCTTTGACCATCATGATTGGGATTGGAAGACCCTGGGCCACCCCTCCTGCTCACCCCCATGACACCTACTCAGTCTTCTCTTTGTATACAACTAGGAAGCACTTAAAAAAGGAGAGAGAGAATGCTTCAGAGTTGCCATGAGTCAGCACGTTAACATTGACTCTAAAGTTTATCTAATTTTGAGCCAGCCTGACTTGGGGCCCCGGGTCCCCTTTTGCCCAATCACAAATGCTGCAAAATGACCAGCTGACCTGAGCTGGTGCAAATGTGTCCCTCTGGCTTGCACTTAATTACTTAACATGAATCAGTAGTCAGTGCTAAATTAGACCTCCCCTTCTTAAGTCTTTCCGCACACCAGAAATTCGCTACTAGATTTTGAAACTGGCTTGATCATATTCCACTAATGGAAGTCTACATTTTGTGGGGTTTTGTTATTGTTGTTAATAAAAGGGCTGCTTTTCATGAATTTAAATAAATTGACAAAAACTTACAGGGTTTAAAAGAAGTCAAATTTTACCTGCCAAACATTTCCTAATATACACTCAAGAGCAAAATAAATATGGAAATTTCTAAGTGTTTTCAAAGCAGGATATTTAAACATATTATTCTTTTTGAGGGTAAACCTTTCATGTTATTACCTTCCAGAATTTCAAATGTAATAGGAAAATGTGAGATCAATATCCTAAACAGTTTCCACAGATAAGATTAGATTATTATTTTCTTAAAAGACCTGCACATCAGCTTGTTCTGGGCTTTCATATATAAAGTATTTACTACGATGTCAATCACCTACTAAGTACTAAATAAACATGAATTCTTAGCTTTTCCCTTAAGGCTTTGTAAGACTCTGTGATTTCCAACTCAAAAGTTAGCAAAACATTATACACCAGACAAAGGAAATCACTTCCCCTTCAACAACAGGTATGAGGCTCAGCAGGATAAGAAACATCTCTACATGAACACATTTGTTTAAATGTGGAGTCAATCCATGTGATGAACAGCAGGGCAGGTAAAGGAGAAGACTACAATAAGAGCCATGGGGTGGTGTTGGCATCTCTTTTGAATGCAGGAGACCATAGGAATGGCCCTGCTTTCTTTCCAGTTGACACGTGTGTGACATTGGGCCCTCTCTGTTCAACTGAAGTCACAACACTTCGTGCAGGAACCTGGATTTAAGGAGCACTTGGTATTATATATTCCCCAGGCTGAGATGAAACGCCAGCTCTTTGCTCATATTCTCTCTGGGGTCAGTGAAGAAGGGGTGGGGCCGGGGGAGGAAGATTATTACCCCCAGTTTTTCAGGCAGTCAAAAAAGAATCAGAAAACTGCAGTCCCCTTGCCAACCCCACTTTCCCATCGCTGGTAACCACCCCTCCCTCTTTATCCTCCAATCAGCAGGCTCTGTGTTTCTTCCTCCAGAAAATGAGAGGTCAGGTGTTCAAAACTGCCACTGAAGGCTCTCTCTTCTCTGCCATGACATTTTCTGGCATCTTGTCAGCTGGCTACCGAGTCTCAGCGTTCACTTTGCAAAATGAATCAATTAATGAAAAATTTGCTGATAGTTGCAGGCTCAGCACTCTCAGCATTAGAAAATTACAAATCTTATTTATTGGATTTACTTTGTGTCTTTTAGAGAAGGAAGTAATGAACAGCAGGCCACCCCTTTGTCATGACAGGGAGTGCGGCATTTGTCCTGACCAGTGTGTTAGCATCAAGGGGCCATATCTGAGGCCAGTGCAGTGCATACGTCATGTCCCTGTTCTCTGCTGAGTGTATTACTTCCAGATGTGTAAATAGTTTGCACCTTAATGGAATCA
>NW_017731758.1:1473333-1478061 GCF_001890085.2 Hipposideros armiger | reverse complement strand
CACAAAACTCTCTATTCCATATGGAAATCATTTTACATCTTAAAGATGGTCTGCAGATAGGTCAATGGACTTATCAATGCTTAATTAACCTTGATCATCCACTGATGTGCTGCAAAGAGATTGAATATCAAGTACATTTTTGCTAAATGCACTCGAGTCATAAGAAAAAAATCTTAATTGCCCTAAAATGCTAACCACAGATTCAAATAAAACTGAACAAAGAAATGGCATATTTAGTCTTGAGCTTGAAATCCTGAATCATGCAACTGCAGAAGCACAATTGTGCAACCAGAGTGCTGTTTTCCTTCCAAACCACTGCCAAAAAAACATCTTTGGAGCCTGAATATCCTTCAGTTAGATACTAAAGCTCCAGAAACATGAAACAAGACAGCAAAACTGAAATTCAGTAGGGATGCAATGATGGCATTAAGTACACTCTTCTCAGCTCTTCCCAAACTCCTCATAGAGAGGCCAAACTATCTATTGTAATTTTATCATGAAGAGAATATGTTCCCAATTCAGTGTAGTAAACTATCTGAGTATAAGAATCACACAAATGCAGCAGAGGCGATGCCTCACTACACTACCTAGACCAGGTGATCGAAGTCAACGTCAACAATAAGTCATATTGATAGTGCTGACAGGTGCCCTTCACATGATGTGATGCAAATGGCACTTGACCTCCGGGATCTTCCTCACAAAAACCTATAATCCCATAAGGAAAACATCAGACAAACCTAAACTAAGAAACATTCTACAAACTATTCTACCAGTGTACCTCAAAACTGTCAAGGTAATCAAAAACAAGGAAAACTGTCAGTCTAAAGAAGCCAGAGACATGACTACAAAAAATAATGTGGGATCCTGGATGGGATCCCAGAACAGAGAAAGAACATTAGATAAAAACTAATGATATCCTAATCAAGTATAGACTTTGATTAATAATAATGTGTCAATATTCGTTCATTAATTGTACCACACTAATGTGAGATGCTAAGTAAGGGAAAACTGAGTGTGGGGTACATAGGAACACCCTATACTGTCTTTGCAAATCTTCTATAAATGTAAAACAATTCTGAAATTAGTTTTCTTGAAAACAAATGTCATTCCTTTCATTTTACTGATATCAGTGGATCAGAATAATTCAATTAACTAGCTTTTTTTTTTTTTTAATGTCTTCAGTTCTTGAGAGGAATGTAATGGAGGCCCCTGGGAAGCTGAGCATGAGCCTGGGATGCAGGTTGGATCTTGCCAACACATGTCCCCAGTCTCGTTTATACAAGTTGTATATATTATTTTAATTATGTAGTTTAATTACTTTTTTAAATCACAAGTATAATTGCAAAGAAGAGAGTTGTTATTTTCATTAAAAAAAATTGAATGATTCGAATAAGCTTGATAAAGGCAAATGACTAAAAATACTCCTTTAAATACATGTGTTCTTGTACCATAAAAGATTGGGAGAAAATGTCATGAAAATCAAGAAGAATTCTGTACTCAGATTGCTTACATCCTTCAAGTTCTGCTCCACTTAATGACACCAAAATTAGAAATCATAAACCATGCGTGTGATTTCTGCAGGAACTCAAATCAGATCAACCATAATCAAAGAAAGCACCATGGGGCTATCTTAAAGTAGTGGTGAATGAGCATTTATATATTTAACATAAAATAAAATGTTTAAGGCACATGTGTGTCATTTTTAATAATTGCTCTGTTTACTGTCTTTTTCATCGCCTTATCTTTTCAGTTAGTAGCCAATTACTAGTAATCCCAACTGACTAACCAAGACATTCTACTGAAGGTGATTTTTACTTTCATGTTTCTTACATTAATATTTCACAAAAAAGCAAAAAACTTTTTTGGCAGTTTTTCCTCTAACTGGTAAATTCAGGTTTTTATTTTGCACTGTTTTATAATGAGCCTATTGTGCAATTCTGTCACTTTTTTCCCCCTAGTGGACTGTAGACACAAGGGTGATTGCCTAATAATTATACTATGCTGCCCCTAAGAAGCAAATTCGTTAAAGGGACTTCTTAGATGAACAGTGTAAAAGCACTATGTGAAAGAAAGCTGGAGGAAAAATCCCCAAGAACAAAAGTGCTTGAAAAAATGTTTTTGTTTTTGTTTTTAATTCAGTGTCTTAGAAAATAATATTATTTCCTCAAAATTAAGTGAGTCTATTTTCAAAGAACTCCAAGTAGGAGTGAAAATGAGAACTAAATAAATGCGATGTGCTTCTCTCTTGGTTTCCAAGTAATAAATTCTGCACAGACTATTACACTAGATGTGAATCCCTTTCTTATATCATGCTGAAAGCAAGATCACAAAGACATACTTTACCTTTCCAAACAGAATCTATCTGTCTCAAAGAGGTTGACAAAACGTTTTCTTTCTACATTAGTAGAAAACACATTCTAATCAAAGTTGAATAGTACTAAACTACTAGAATTTTCTAAGTAAAAGAACAGCAAGATGCTCTAAATAATGAAATGAAATGGTTATTTACAAATTCAGCTATTCAACCAAAAAAAGTTCCTTTAAAAACTAGCTTTTGGGGTTTTTTTGTTTTTGTTTTTTGTTTTTTGTCTAGAATATGCTTTGGAGGGAAAAATTTTAAATAGGGAATTTATAAAAATATACTTGAGAAACAAATTAAAGAGAGTCAAAATGAATTCTAAGTATCCCTTATGGATACACAACAGTGCAGATGATCCAAAATCAATGCTTCTTAGGATTAAGCAATGTGCAAAATTAAAGGTTAGAATTTTCAATGTGCAAATAACTTTGGCTAGACTTTTTATATTTCCATTATAAGCATACTGTTGCCAGAAATACCTGTTGGCAAGTAGGCAAGAGGTCAAGAGGAAAAATCAAAGAGGAAAAGAACTTCTGGGGCTGACTAGATTTCTACCCATGACCTTGGCATGTCCATCTCTCCCAACTTAGGGGAGGAGACTGGCTCAAGAGTAGGAAGTGAGGGAAGAAAGGAAGATGGTGGGTGAGTGAAGGGAGAGGAACCAGAAAACAAAGTCTCAGAAAGACAAACGTTCCGAGTTTATTTCCCCTTTTTCTGTTTCCCACAAAAATTAACCTTGAGACTAAAAAGTACAACATAAGGAAAGAAGCTAACGAGATGCCTTGGGTAGCACAGCAGACATTCCCTAGGCAAGAGAAAGGTCAGATTTTAAGAATACATCAAATTGGGTAACACAAATGTGAGTATCCTTCAGTAATATTTTAGGACCATCAGGGAGATAAACAAATAGATAAACCAAACACAAAAATCCAATTAAATTTTAAAAGCTCACTGATCTTATCCCTAAACAAACTTCCTGTTTGTACACGTACTTCATCTTTCAAATGTTTGAAATTAAATTTTATGTAACTGATATTGTTAAAGCTACCTATTCTAACTTTAGAATATACTTGTATGTCTATTCCCTGCTACATTCTCATATAATTTCAAATCTGCTATGGGAAGAAAATACAAACCTCATATTCAAAAACTAAAATTAACTGTATACATAAAGTATACCAGCACTGATTGTATAATAGATGAAGCAACAATCAGCATCCTTCTCTTTACAGCCTGATGCGTACCTCGTTTCTCTCACCAACTTTCTTGTTGCTTCTTCAAATTCTTCCTTCCCTCCACCTATAAGAACTGCAGCAGTATCATGTATATTTTCTGCCTTCTCACTTAATTTCCAATGGACATTTCCATACAAATGTCTGTATGGACCCTTCAACAAAGCATTCATTATCTAAATAAGCATCTTTCCCCAGTCCTCTTGTATTCCCTAAAAAAGTTAAGCCATCATCTTCTCAGGATCTAAACTGCTGTATGATCTTCCATAGACCTCTCTCCCTTACCCACCACCCACCCCCCGCCATGCGTAGTTATCAAAATCTGCCCAGTCTGTCTGCACAAGAATTCTAGTTTACAGCCCCATTGGATTTTGAAAATCATGATAGTAAGAATCTTATTTTTTGTTTGTTCATCCATTTTAATTACTGTAGCTTCAGCACCTATCATAGCACCACATACAAGAAGATATACAATTCAAATTTGTTTACTAAAGTTACATATTAATCGTACTATACATTAAAACAATATTTTTAGTTGTTTGCTTTTTATGTTAGGTACAATCACACACAAAGGATATTTTTAGAGATCCTTTGCACATCACTGACCTCTGGCCTAACTTTTTTTATATTCCATGTTCTCTTTCCCAGCCTTACCAATGCCCTACCAACAGACACAAACAAATATATACACACACCTAACAAAATTTCCAATTGATAACCATTATAAAGATGTTATTTTCTAATAAAAAGTTATTGGCTATTTTTTTTGTTATCTTCTAGGCTTTCCTAAAAATAAAATGGAAAATTGGCAAGTGTTAGGTCAGTTTAAGTATACATGGGTCAAATCAAATAGTTCAGTCCAAACACTTTATTGAAACATTTAGTTTCATCCATCTACTTAATAACAAAATTGACCATATTGTCAAAAGTTTAATTTACCTCAAACATGCTGATGCATCTATAATCAAAAGTAGCATTTTGGAGAATAGTTCCTTATACGTATTTATATGGAACTGGCATTTAAAAAAGAGTTTTGAATGAAATTTCACATACTGTAACTAATGTATAATGACTAAGAAAAATATGAAAACACAATCCATTTGACAGTGATGGATTTCATGCTTTGGAGAAAAAAAA
>NW_017731758.1:1467490-1471995 GCF_001890085.2 Hipposideros armiger | reverse complement strand
TTACTCCTTTGCCTATTCCCTAGGAGTTCAAGGCAAACTCCTCTCTAGAACCTACAGAACCTTAAATGAGCTCACCACCCACCGCCGCTCTGAAGTCATCCCCTACCACTCCCTCCATGCCAAGTGGGCTCTTTGATGCTCACCAACATGCTAAGCATGCCTCCACCTCAGGACCTTTGCACCTATGGTTCCTTTTGCCTAGAATGTCTTCCCAGATACCTGCATAACTCTTTCCCTCTCAGTCTTTCAGTTCTCTGGGCAAATGGCAGTGAGGATTCCCTTGATAATACTATGTAAGATAGCATCACTCCTTCCCCCAAATACAGCACTTGCTTTCTTTCTCAGTTTTATTTTCCTTACAGAATTTATCACCAACTTACATACTTTATATTTTTTTGCTTACTTTATGGCTATAAGCACAACACCATGAGGACAGAGATATTGACTATTTTATTCATATCTCTTCCCCATAACCCAAAACTATGCCTGGCAGATAAAGGGAAATCAATAAATAATTGTTGAGTAAATGAATGAACTGAATTTTGAGTAAGGATAGCTATGTAAATAATAAGAGCTAACATTTACTGAGTGTTCACTCTCAGGCATATTAAGTGTTTTACCTGTATGGTCTTACTCACCCTCACAACAATCTTTGAAGTTCTTTGAATCCCCAACTTTACAGATGAGGAAATTAAGGCTAAGAAAGGTCAAAGAACTCACCTAAAGTCCCAGTGCCAGTATGTGGTGGACTTGAGATGGATACTTGGGCTTGTTTCATGTCACAGCCCATTACTTTTCTAAATTGACTCTGACTATCTTATGGCTGTGCTGCTAGGATGAACCTTGATAATGACCTTAGTGTTCATTAAATACTTAATAAACATCAGCAATTAGAGTCATTAAAAATCAAACTCCACACAGTAGGTAAAACACTAAGTGAAAACTTATCAGATTCTAAAAGCCATGAAGATTACTAGGCACCATAGTTTCCAACAGAGATTTTAGACATTTAGTATAACTTCATTCATGGCTTTGCTGAATGGAGAGATACCGCTGCTGTAACTTTAGAATTAGCATATCTTCAATTTAACTCCAAAAAGCTACTTGATCTTTGTGGGTGCTAATGTTCAGGTTGTTAAAAATCTATTTGCCAAGACACTACTGAACTCAATTCGCCATTATCACATGCACACGCCAGAAAAACTCATTAGATTAAATATCCTCACTAAGGATAAATAGCAAGCTGTGCTTCTTGCCCGCCTCTCTGGGATCTTTCCCCAAAGTCTTGTCTTCCTACCTCACTCAACAAACTCCCTTGATTAAAGGAGGCATCTGCCCTGAGGTGTGATTTGTTCAATACCCACTCTTTTCTGGACATGTCTTCCTAACCCAGATTCCTACTGCTATTCTGATTTTGAATCCAGTCCTGCTATTTCCAATACTCAGAACCCGATGTTCTACTAGCTTACCTTATAGGAGCTTGCTACTCAAGCCTAAATCAATTTAAATTATATTTTCTAAGTATGCAGAATCAGCAGTTAATATGAAGAATCACAGCTAGATAGGCTTAAAAAAATAAGAAAAAGGACTAGGGGTAGGATAACCTGTCTCCAAGAGGACTCTGGGTATACACGTACTTGCGTAGCCTCCTCCCATATTCAATAGGGAGGACCTGTGTGGCTAAGACTAGGTCTTAAAGGACATTGTGGGGTCTACCTTACACTCAAATCATTCACTCTGGAAGAAGCCAGCGATCACGTCGTGAGGACACTAAAGCAGCCTTATGGAGAAGTCCAGGTAGGAAGGAACTGAGGCCTCCTGCCAAGAGCCACCACCAACCTGCTAGCCACATACTTGGAAAAGGATTCTCCAGCCCCCTCTCAGTCTTCAGATAACTCCACCCTCAGCCAACATCTTAACTGCAACCTCATGAAAGACCTGAGCTAGAGCTATCCAGCTAAGATACTTCTGAATTCCTGACCCACAGAAACTGTAGGAAATGATAACTGTTTATTCTTGTTTGAAGCCACTGAGTTTTGGATAATTTGTGATACAGCAAAAGATAACTATGAGCCTCGACAATTAAGTTCGTGAACTCATCCTAGAAAAAGTGCTACAAACCTCATTGCTGAATATAACTATGGTCACATTTGAAGTACTCCCCTTGGGAAGCTATGCACCAACGCCAGTGCCTAGTCCACCCTTCAAAGAAATTTTGGAACTCTTTCTCTGGAATGGCCATCAGAGCTGTTGTCATAGTACCCTTGATGTCTTGAATGTCATCAAAATGTCTCCCTTTCAATATTTCCTTTATCTTCAGGTAAAGAAAGAAGTCATTGGGGGCCAGATCAGGTGAGTAGGGAGGGTGTTCCAATACAGTTATTTGTTTACTGGCTAAAAACACCCTCACAGACAGTGCTGTGTGAGCTGGTGCATTGTTGTGATGCAAGGGCCATGAATTCTTGGCAAAAAAAAAAAAAGTTCAGATTGTCTAACTTTTTCACACAGCCTTTTGAGCACTTCCAAATAAACTTGGTTAATTGTTTGTCCAGTTGGTACACACTCATAATGAATAATCCCTCTGATATCAAAAAAAGTTTAGCAACATCAGTGCAACAAGTTCGCAAACTTAATTGTCACACCTTCGTAAAACAACGTGCATACAAAATCCATTTGTAAGGAAAGTAAATCTAAAAAGCCATGAGCCCTGTAATATGGAAAATTTTGCATAAATTCAATCCAGCATTAAAATATATGTGGTATGTAAGACAAATAAAACACAGATTTGTCTTTTTACAGACCTTAGAGTTTTGATTATGGGTTTTGGGATTTTTTTTTTAAAGGCTATTAGCTGACTTTTCCCCTGCAGTGGAGCCCTAAATGTCAGCATTTCAATAAATCTGCGTAATAGCATAAATAGCTTAAACTACAGAAAATAGATTTCCAAAGACTTTGAACTTTAAACCCTGAACTCTGAGAAACATTAAGAAACATAATTTTCTGCTGTTAATGCAATAACTCTGATTTTAAATGTACATTTTAAGTCAACCAAATGTAGATTGCCTAGGACAGAAAGAGAATATTAACGTGCAATCAGAAGGTTAAAGACAATGGCAGACGATGACCATGAAGAAAATAACAAGATCAGGACCAGACATTCACCTTAACATTGAAAGCTTGGCATTAATGCCCGAATGGCATTGTAATTAGATCTGGATACTTACTGTACTTTCTTATATAAGTTTGCTTTAGGTAACTAATTAAAAATCCAAACATCACTTATTCTCAACTGATACTTCTGTTCTTTGAGTTACAAGGTGATTCTCCTTGGACAGATGTTAAAGAGAGCAATCTGAACCAAGTGAACGCAAATTGTCAATTGCAATCAATATAACATATGCAAGCAAACAGATAAAATAATGTGCAGCCAACTTACAGAAGCATCTAATATTGCTAACATTTACCCTGGTCTTGATATATTACATATGACAGGGGGGAGGGGGAAGTATTATAAATGTGAAATTGAAGATAGAAGACCTGAAATAACATTTGGCCTCTGTTTTGAAGTTCTGGGAAAGCATTAGGAGATAAAAGTTAAATAATTTCAATGGCTTCTCTTGACCTCAAATGACACATTTAGTATTCACCTCTTCATGAGAGATGTACAACTCATTTTGTCAAAGATGTATTACTCTGATGGTTCCCTAGAAATTAGGCCACAAACCCCTCAGTTATGGGGGCTGCATCTATTTATGGTTCTGCCTCTGGTCCCAAGTTTTACTTCCTGTATTTGGCCAATAGATGTCTATTGAGTGACGGATTAGACAAATAATCATCTTTTCTAATCAGCACACTGGAATAGAACCAGCATGCACTGCATGCTTATCTTCTATCAGGCACTGTATTAGGTGCTAAGGATACAAAGCAGTTTAAGGAACCATGCTAGCTGTACAGGAGCTCACAGTGCAACAGGGGATTCAGGCATATACATAGACAACCACAGAGCAGAGAAAACATGGCATGACTGAGATAAGACAAATGATGGAGGGAAAGAATCTTAAATTCTGGAAGAAGTAAGGGATACAATGGCTGAACAGAGCACTGCAGAAAGGGATATACCAAAAACAATGACCTCTGAGCTTGATCTTTAAGTGGAAGGTCTCCTGATGGATAGCTGGTTTTTGATCAGGCAAGACTGAACACTATGCCACAAACGTGAAACTTGTACAAAACAAGAATGTGTGGCAGGAATACCCTTACAAGAATAATCATCAAATAAATGTGTCTCTAAGGGCCATAAGACCAAAAGAATGAAGAGACAAATTAGCAAGCCTTCTGGTAAGGTATTCATGCTTCTTCACCTTTTGAACAATGAACTTTGGAACTCATGGTATATTTACTTTGAACTATCCATTATTAATTGGGTTCATAGACCAGAGTCACATTTTTGTATTGTAATTGTGGTATGCAAAATAATGCCTCCTCCCCAAGACGTCCACATCCTA
>NW_017731758.1:1460006-1466670 GCF_001890085.2 Hipposideros armiger | reverse complement strand
GTTGCATTCAATACTGATTACAAAATTGATTAGTAAACACCTACTGATTACCTACTATGTGGCAATCAATACAATGAGCCTTAAGTGACATCCAAACCGGTATAATTTATCCGAGTGTATTGATTTCTACCTTATAACTTTCAAGAGAATTTAAAAGAGCTTCAGTGATCCGGTGCATAGCAACAATGACGCTAAAAACACTTATAGGACATATCGAGGAAAATTCAATCAACTTCTCATAATCTTCTAGAAAAATTAAATGCAGTTATGTCAGGTAAGAATTGGATTAAAAGATCCAGGTTCCACGAGAATGAACTTGAACAAGTCATTTCATTTGTCTACCTCCATGATCTCATTTGTAAAATAAAAAATTGGTCAACAAAATATCAAATATATTTCTCATTCTGATTTCTGTCCTTGCACAAGACAAATACCTAGGTTCAGGCAATGGGCTGAACAGTGGGGCTGGAATGGGGCCTGGTACCTGTGGTGGTACCAGGGATAGAAGACGGTAAATATCCAAATCCCATAGTTGCTTATTCATATAGGAAGTAGGGGGGTTTCTTACATATTTAAAAAAAAAAAGACCCTGGAAAAAGATCACTCCAAAGTGCCAGCAAAAATGTAGTGAATTTTTTAAGACCCGAATAAAAATGGGACACCAGAAATAGTAACCTTGCTAAAAGTAAGTAATCGCAGATGTACTTGAAACTTGGTTAATGGGATTTTACAAAAAAGTCAACATGCACCCACACAAATGCATATATGCATATAATACACACACATCCCCTTGCACAGAAATGAGAGCTTCCCACTCTCCCGAGTGGAGTGATGAAGTGATGAGCCGATCCAAGCATCAACATGGAGCTATTATACAAGCTTGCTGCACTGCACCAAACTCACTGAACACACGGGGCTCGTGGAAATGCTACCACGGTTTCCTACAAACACAAAGGAGGCCCTGGAACTCTTCCAAGGCCTGATGCTTTTATCAGTGAGGTAAAGGTAATCACATAAACAGTTGAAAAGATAGGATTATCAGCCTGTACCCAGCAGCCCTGGAAAAGGCAGTTGCACAGCCCACTCTGCAGTACCAGAGAGGAACGGGGATTCTGCCCAGATCCTGCTAGGAATGAATCAAAGAGATGAAGAAAGTTGCATTTTAGGGCCCACAGCTGATTTTTCTTGTACAAAAGATTCATGCAGTTTGGGCAGAAAGAACAGAATCATGAGAAAGTAAATTCAATAGTAAACTGCAGAAATAGGGAGAGCACTGAAATGTTTAGGAGACAGAATGCTATAACTGGGGCTGTCTATTGCAATATTGCAAGAGATGCTGCAAATGCATATTCAGCCATTAAAGGCATTATCCTGATGGAAATGCTGCAGGAGCAAATAATAACAATCTTCTCAGAACACATATTTCAGTTCACTCCCTGCTCTACTCCTTATATAATTTCAAGGTCCTCTCTGAATTTTCATGATGCGTCTGGTTTAGTCTTAGAATCTCAGTTACTCTTGAGCCACTTAAATTTGAACCTAGCCTTCGATGGAAACCATTGACAAGGGGTCTCCATGACTTTTAATTTTTCACCCATGCATAAATATCCCTCACAAAATATAGAAGGTGCTCACTGCCCACAACAATACTGTGTGACCCTAAATTGTCACTTCATCAATTTAGGACTCATTTTCTTATCCTATAAAATAAGAAGCTTGCTTCCTTCAAGCTCCATGATTCTGGGGTCAGTTTACCTTTAAATGTCATGGCTTTTAATTTGGAAAACCTTAGAAGGGCTTCAAACTCTTAACTAAAGTCCAGAAGAGGAAAAGAAGGGAAAATGGGAGCATAGCTTTACTCTTAGTTCTATGTGGTCCTGGTTACAGTGAAACACACACACACAAACACACACACATCCCCTACACCCTTGCCCCTTCCTCTGCCTTTTTGTTCTCTTTTCTATTTTTATTTGGATTATCAACTATTAAAACAGACAGAATTCTAGAATTCTAAAAATGAACGTGACCTTGAGGAGTACAAGGAATGAAGTTGATAAATATTAAAGAAGAAGAGAGTTTACTTTTTTAAAATTAGAAAGGAGTCAGTTCTCTCTGAGTATGAGCTGTATTTCCATGCGTATCTTTGTTGCTTCTGTCCTTGGAGGGGCAGAAAAGTATCTTTTCAGGCCAGGAGATAGAGTAAGGCAAGAAATAAAACCTCTTTTCTTTGTTGTAGTTGTTTTAACTGTCAAAAAATGCCCCCTTCCTCTGTCTGTGAGGTAACAAGCGCTGAAGTCCAGGTGAAGGTAGCTGGGCCTCCACCAGCCCGAGGGTCCTTCTCTCAGGAGCTAGCCAATCATTTGGGGCCAGATGCTAGGCCAGATTGCTCCCCCTTGGGGGCGGGAAGTGACTGGCAGCATCTCATCTTCAGGAGCTGAGAACTGCGTCCAGGGCATGACCTAATTCAAGCCTGTGTCCTTCTGCTATGCCAGCATCACCTCTGTTGATATTACCAGCTGTGTCCCATATGGCCCACTTCTATTCATTTACGCACACACAACACACGCACAAACACACACGCACACACACAATTCAGAAAAGATTTGGTCAGCTGTTTAAATAGGCTAGCTGCCCTGATTGCATCTTCATTCAGTGTCTTCCATTCATTATACGACATGATCCAAGGGAAGAAGTTATTTCTTAAGGGTGTGAGGAGAGATGCATTTGAAAATGCATTCCTTAGGGAGAACGGAGATGTTCTTTTCTAAGAAGGTCATGAACAGATCACATTACATTAGGAGTTTTCTCTTGCCCTGGTTTCTGGGCCCTGGAGAGTTGAGCTTTATGATCTACTAGGTAGTTATCTGATTAAGGCTAAAGAAAACATCTTTTCTATGTGAGCTCTTTAAAGCAAAACTCAGTTTTGTCAATGATTCCTCCCAGAAAGGAACAGTATCTTTAATTTGAGCCACAATGCCTGTGCTGGCAAGTGTCCATACTTTCCCATAGCTGAATCTGGCCACTTTAAAAGTCACCTCATAAATTTGGGACAGGTCGGAGGTATGGAAAAACACTACCCTTACAACCCAGAAGTACTGCCATGCTACCAATAACCAAAAATAAAGCTGTAGAAAGGAGAGGGGAGAGGACAGGGTAAGCAGAAGAAATTCTGGGATAGGCAAAGTGTTAAAAAAAAACAAAAAAACAGTGTGTAACACAGAATCATTAAAATGAACAAAGAACTGGGCTATTCTAAAACACAACTACAAACACTCTTCTCAGGCATCCATGATCAAAGATGAAAGCAGAACAAGTTAGCCGTTTTTCCTCCCATTTCTTAAAAATACAGAAGACATATCACAACATTTACCAAGTAAAACATAAGAATAAGTAGAAACCTTACTGATGTGCTAAAATGTTTGTTCAATGTAGTGAGGTAAACCAAACAGAAACAAGTGTTTTTGAGTATTAATAGGGTCTGATAGTTTTCAACATCAGTTTAATATAGCTCATACAAGAGAGCCTTCACTGAAAAAGGGGGATGGAGAGGTTTTCACTTTTGTATTTCAAAGTCTGAACTCTATTTTTTGCTATTTCATATTTATGGGTTAATAAAATCTGAATTGGGAACCAAGCGACTTGAGCTTTAGTTCAGCTATGCTGCTAAGGGTTGTTTGGCTTTTCATTAGTTATCTACCCTGAGTTTCTGTTCCCCATCTGCTAACTACAGGACTCCATTCCCTTTGAGGCTGCCTGATTTACTGAAGCATTAGTGTCCTGTTTTTAGTACCCTCCACATTTCTATTGTATTACAGAATAAACAAGGTACAAGACGAGGTAAACCCAGCTCGTTCATTTGAATTAAAGAGAAAAAATATTCATAAGTGGGAGAGAACTTGTAAGAGCAAACCTACACCTGGACAATACTAATATTTTGTTTTCAAAGAGACTTCATTGACATAGTCTCATTCTATTCTTACAACAAATTTGGAAGCTACTTAGTATTCATCACTGTTTTGCCAATAGAGAAATTCAGTAATTATCCAAAGTCAGCAAAAAAAATCTTATTTACAAGAATAAATAGGACTGAAACTCAGGCCGATGATTTGAAATGTCTGTATATTCTTTAATAAATCAACCCCACAAGTAATTGTATTTTTCACAAACACTGCCGGCATTATGCCCTTTCACTATTAATCCCAGGACTGTTAGCTATTTCAGCTGCCTCCTGGATAGCGCAAACCAACAAAGACACTCAGTGCTAGCCCTAGGAAAAATATAACTGGTTATTTATACCCCAAGGAGTTTATTTTCCCTTTTCAGGCACAGGTTTGAAAACTGCCTACAGCAGGAAGCTATTGCTGATTATTTTGGGTACCAACAATGTGCTCAGAAACATACTGGGAATAAAGAAACTAGCCCTTACATCAGAGTGCTGGCTCTGGCCTCTGTCCATAGCCTCCCTAGTCTGTGGGAAAGAAAGGTAGATGGGTAGAGAGGAGATGAAACCTGAGAAAGACAAGAGGGTCCCTCTCCTCGGCCATATGACTGCATGCAGGCCACTGTGTCCCTTTCTGGGCCACGGCCACAGAAGCTAATTTAGATTTAGTTCAAGGACAACGAAGCACCTTCAGAACATTGGTAGACTTGTGGTTCTCCAAGGAGAAAGGAGAAAGACAGTACCAAGCAAGCCTCCATAGCCATGTTCTCACTGATCTAGCCAGCAATACATTCAACAATGTATTAAATCTCGACTGTGAACAGGGCACTATGCCTTGAAGGTATGACCCAGAATAAAACACAATCCTGAACCTAAAAGAGCTCAGAGGTTGGGAGGCTAGCATGTAAATAGTTAAATTACAGGTATGTGCTTTGTCTGTATAAATTACAACAGAAGCGGAGAGCCCAGAAACGGTCTGAGACCTAGAAGGTAACATTAGAACTTAATCTTGAAAAATGAGTGGGAGTTTATCATCAGAGTTGAGGGAAAGGCATTCCACTCACAGGGAAAGGAATACAAGAATGAATATTGACATTTAGGAAAGAGCCTAGATTTACAGAAACAGAGTTCAGTGTTGGAATTGTAGTTAGTGGTCTAAACAAAAGATTCTTTGGGAGTTCTCTCAGAAATTCATGTTACCTTTTAAGGTGGCGGGGGAGAGTCAAAACATGGCAAACCCTTAGTTTTAATTGATTTTTAAATCAATAACATAATGATATTTAAAGTGTCTATTCCATCATCAACACAAAGTATATATTTCTCTTTTAATTAAAGGAGATATTTCCCCAAACCTTTCAGGTTAAATTCTATGGGAAATCATCCACAGCCATCAATCCTTCTGATCTTTTCAACAGTACAAATGAAAAAGTAACAATATAGCCCAAACACTTCCCAAATCCCTCCACAAAATAACGCATGGTTGTTCAAGACAGAGAAATAACATAAGCTTTAAAAGATAATAATTAGGCAAAGATTTACTGGATACCAATTATTTTCTCTGAAACCACCAAACCGGGTTTCCATCATTACTCAGGCAGGAAATGCAGCAATTACATAACAGCTCTGCCAGACTGAGGCAGCAAGACACAGCCAACACACAAATACCAAGATGTTTATTCCACTTAAGAAAACATTCTATGTGCCATGCAAGCCATCATCACAAAGCATTACATATTAAAAAGAAATGGCTCATTTTCTCAGAGGTCAGTTGGGGAAAAAAAGAGAGTAAAATATCTTTCTGCTGCTTCTACAATAATGGAAAATCTATCTTGAGCCAAATTAGCAGCGTTATGGTTTGCCTGACATGGTGATCCTACAAATTGAAGTTATCAATAAAGTTACCCACATCTCCACTTGTGTATTGTCAATTTTACTCAAATGAAATGGTCCTCCCCACAGACTTTTCAAAACACGTATTATATACACCATCAAGCAGGACATATGCTATTTTGACCTATTATTAGATTCTTCTGAGTATGTCCTCAATTGTGCCATATCCATTTCCTGAAGTAAAGAGGCCATGTCCAGAAGCCTTCGGAATACAGGTCAACCAACCAAATGTATTTTAAATGTCTCCATTTTCCAGATACTGCACTAGGTACAGGGATACAACCATGACTAAGAAACCATTCTTGCCCTGTGAGAGTTGTCAGCCTTGTTTTTTATTACAGTGATTCGCAAAGCAATTATTCATAGTAAACACTCAAGAAATACTCGGTGAGTAAACGGGTAGATGAAAGTGCAAGTAAACAAATGCCAGCCACTGCTTCAAAAATGTTTGCAACAGAGTTACTGTTTTTATTCTGAAAGTTCATTTCTACTGTTAGAAAAGAAAACTGTCCCGTGTGTATTGACTCAGGGATTTCCCACTGGGCTCTAAAACTAAGCACTTGGCCACATTTGCCAGTAGAGGTTGGTGTTTGTGGACATGGGAGTATGTTTTGTTGATCTCATTTCTATTAGTTTTAGCTATAAAATGATTCATATATAGAATTTATCTATTAATAGGTGTTATATAATACATAATATCCAAACAATACACATACATGCACACACATACCAAGAACATACACTAGGTCCCACTTATCCATGGGGGATCCGTTCCAAGACCCCCAGTGTGTGCCTGAAACCACGGATAGTACCAAAACCTATACATACTGTTTT
>NW_017731758.1:1448256-1450788 GCF_001890085.2 Hipposideros armiger | reverse complement strand
AAATGTAATGCCTCCCAGAGTCATTATAATCACATATTTTTATTTACTAGTGAATCTTAAAGTGCTAGTTAATGGAAATTTTTGATAAATTCTTGTTATTAGACTTTTCTGTACTTATTTTTTAAAGTGTGTGTGTGTGTGTGCATATGAAATTATTACAGGTGAAGGTAACTGAGCATTTGGACTGCTGCCAAAATATGCTTACATTTCACTAATTTTTATTGGGCCTCAGTGTGTTTTCTAAATTTGGGCAGAGTATACTAAATACAACAAAATTAGATCCCACATCTGCTTCATAACCAGCAGCATTCCAGTAGTTTGTGATTCTATAAGTAATTTAAAAAATCATGGTTCATCCTTATTAAATGGTTCAGATTAATTAACACCTTCTCCCCCTCTCCACCTTACATTTGTCTTCAAACCCCAAGGTTCAAAGAGACCTTAAATTTCTGAAAAAAATTTTCAACCCAAACCCAGGAATAGCCCAAATTTGCCAAAGCAGACCCAGACCAGAGTGGTCTGACCCAGACGGGATTAGACTGATCCCAGGAATATCAGGATGTGAGACGGGAACCTGAACACTAGAACACAGCTGGCTCACCAAGCACTTTCCATTCCAGCACTCACTGGAATGAAAAGCTAATGTGCTGGAGATACGGCTGCTAGGAAGAGCTTAAACATTACTTTTCTCAACACACCTACGTATTTCTAAATGTCATACCAAGATGCACAGAGTATTGCTGTGAACTCTTTAAGCAGTTAACTCAGTGGCTTAATACTTGCAATTTAGCAGCCTCGAACTGGAATTGCCTGAAACATGCTTTACTATCAACATTGAGACCTCACCATGGTAATGGAGGAAATCGACAAAATATAGCCTGGCATGGAGTACAGGAACAGATTTATTATGAATGGAAAAGACCCATTAGGCCTGTCCATCACAATGCCAATAGATAATGTTTCCCTNCATGTGTGTAAAATATTACAAATGTTAACAGCCTATTTTTCATCCACAATATTATAGAACTTGATATTTTGTTCAAATACCTCAAGCAGACCTCTTTAATATTCAGAATTATTTTTAATTTGACCAACTTTTTTTTCCTAAGGCTGATCACATAACCTCTGAGACAGCTTAAAGATTACAGTAAAAATAAAGTAATCCTCTCTCAGAGTGATCATTGTGATCATCAATAATATATACTGGCATCTTTCATATGACTGAGATGTGGAAGGTACCTCACCTGTGTGAAGTGGGTACACAGCATGATACTTCTTTAGGTCTTACGGCTGCTTTTCGTTGTTTTTGTGGGTCATTCCACATTCATTAATTCAATTACCTTTTCAGACATGTAGCATGGGAAGGGCTCCTCTCTGCTGTCAGTAGCCTATTTCTAGCAGGGATGCATTTTTCTTCCATATGAACAATTTTCTTTTTGGTTTTTTTTTTCCTCTATAGCTTTGAGATGTGCTGGTGTCTAAACTTTTGTTTCTTCTTGGGACCCACTTTCCCAAAAGGTCTGACCAAGCTCTCAATGTGCTTGAATGAGCACAGGGAGCTTGAGAGCTGCAGATAACTTCCTTCCCGGGCAGGACCCGCCCCTCATACACTACTGAGGAGGGAGCGTCCCACCCCACCTGCCCTCTACCCAATGGGACTACTTGCCTGACTGGCCCTGTGCCCAGCTTTTGACTTCTAGTCCCACCCTACATTCTGCCTGGCTGGTGTTTGACAAGCCAAATTCCAGTTTGACCAAGTGGAAACACTTGCTTAATTCCTACCAGATCCTGCCAATAATTCACTCTATTGACAGTATCTTTCCTCAACTCAGCCAAACCCTCCCTTGCCCCAATTTAGCTTCCTATAACAATTGCAAGATCAGAAATCCCCACAACATAAAAGGCTAATTAATGCCTTGGTCTTCATTCTGAATCCTTGGAAATCAAAACTGACCCCAATCATACTTGATTTTTCTTTTTCTTTTTGGTTGCTTAGACTTGTTTTCCTCCATTATTTTACCATCATGCTTCACATAAAAATTGATGATAGTATTTGGCATTCTCAGTAAATATAGGAGGCTGGAGGCTCCAGCAACCCAGGTCCCGCCCCCTCACCTTGAGGGCTGAGAGGATACAATACCTCAGCACTCCTAGAAGCCATTCAAGGCTTGGTGAGGGGCGGGGGGAAGTGGGGGTGATCCAGAATTCAGTTTGAATTCTATCCACGGAGGGCGCTCCCTGGATGCTGTGTGAGCTGCCAGGAGCAGAGTGTACCCAGCTATATTTGTTTGTTGGGGCTGCTGTAACAAAGTACCATAAACCAGCTTAACCAACATAAATTTATTATCTCACAATTCTGGAGGCAGAAGTCCAAGATCAAGGTATCATCAGGGTTGAGTTCTTCTGTGGGTTATGAGGGAAAACCTGTTACCTGCCAACCCCCTGGCTTCTGGCAATCCTTGGCACTCCTTGGCCTGTGGGAGCATCACCCCGATCTCTGCTTTCATCTTCACATGACGTTTTCCCTGTGTG
>NW_017731758.1:1445796-1446681 GCF_001890085.2 Hipposideros armiger | reverse complement strand
CAGACATTTCTGAAGACATCACCAGCATGCATGCAGTTGGTGCTGCACTGGAGAGGCCATATAGTTTCATCCTGCACCTTTGCCATGAGAATGAAATTATCCTGGAGGCAATGGTGTCTAGGCCAAGTTTCTCTCCCATATCTACACTAACCATTTTATGCCCATTTGCTCTTTTTGGGAGACTCGCTCTCTCATATACCTGAGAGGGAAGGGATCGGGTGTGCTTGTTCACAATAAGAGACTGTATGTAGGCAAGGCGGTGCTTCTACTTGGAGCACGTGCTTTTTGAAAGAAGACCAGCAAGGACAAGCCTGGTAGCACAAGGAGAAAGGCTGACCAGCCTCTACCTCTCACCTACATGCCTTACACCTACGCCATCACATCCCCTTGAATGGGGCTGAACTCTGGAAAAACAGCAATGAGACATATGATAAAGCCATGATGTGTGCTTATTAGGAACCCCATAGAGAGTAAGACCCCATTTCCTGTTCCCTTTGCTCCTTCCACAAAATTCTTAGTCAACTCTACATAAAAGAGTCCCTGTGGAACCGGTATGGCTGTACTCTAAATAGCCTTTATCGAATCTGGGCTCAATTCATAGCCTGGCTAGTTGGTACAATTCAAACACACAGAAACTTTAGGCCATTCAAAGTGCTAAAATTTGTGATTTCTGCTTGATGCGCTGGAGCGGAAGGGCCCCAATCTGCAAGTCAGGAGACCAGGGTGCAGTCTCTCCTGAACTGCCAAACAGCTAACTGTGTGACCTTGGAAAAGCCCTTTCATTGCTATGGATCCCATTTTTTTCATCAATAAAATGACTGAATTGAAATTTATAGCTCTAATATTCCTTGATTCAGTGTTAATAAGCAGATTAAGCAGGCTCCT
>NW_017731758.1:1443418-1444336 GCF_001890085.2 Hipposideros armiger | reverse complement strand
TCTTAACCATCGCGCCACTCGGCCGGCCCGAGCCATGGGCATTTATAAAGGTGGAGTACTTCAGTGACTATCAATTGGACTTTGATATGCATATATACTCTTTAAAAAAACTATCCTAAATATCTCTTTCTCTGCTCCTTATGATTTCCTTTAGGTAAATTGTCATTATTAACTTTGCAAAAATAATGTGAAACAGAAGCCCACACGGAATTTTGTAATTATAGAAGATTGATACATTTGTTGTTTCATACTAAAACATGTATAAAATCATTCCTAAAACAGACATTGTAATGTGTTCTAATCCCACATGCCTATTTAAAAAATATACATCCATTCCTTTTCTGTCTAATCCCTACTTCTTCCCAATTTATCTAAAAAAAAAATGCAACATGTGATATATTAGGAACAAAATGAAAGTTAGCAAAATGTTCTACTTTGACCTTTTCTTGCTTTTCTAACAAGACAATCTTTACGCCAGCATTTCCTAAACTAGCAAACATCATTAAGGTGAAAAAGAAGCCCAGTGGTTTTTGCCATAACATTAATTTGGTTAGCATTTTTTGCCCAAGTGTAACGTTAAAAAAGTTGATGCAGTGTCAATTTATAAATTGTTAATACTGTGTCAGCATTTGACACATTTCAGTATATAAGAAATACTGAGAAAAATATCTACATGTCAGCCTGAGACCTTTTAAGCTGCATTAGTCACAGATTTCTCTAAGAATACATGGAATTCTTAGTCTTCAAATGAAACCAGGGTCATATAAAGGATTTATAAGATCTTGTTTTCTATAGCTCATTAAACTTCTTTTTTTTATTTTGTTCTGAGACTTTATTATTGATTTTACAAATAAGCTAATTGAGTACCATTAGTCTTTTCCATAATCTTCACATGAGTTATCTAATAATACATAAAAA
>NW_017731758.1:1432312-1441123 GCF_001890085.2 Hipposideros armiger | reverse complement strand
ATTTTGACATGTGACTCTAAAGAGCTGTCTTTACTCTTGCTCTCTCCAATTCTTCTCTTTCCTCCCAGTTTCTCTTTAACCGTCTCCCACTTTAATTATACCTTTGCTCACGGCTTTGCTCACACCTTTGTTCCAGTCTGACCTTCTCAGCAAGGCCTTCCTGACCACCTTACTAAAATCTGCAAGGCCATGCCCTTGCTCATCACTCCCTACTGCTTCTCTGCTTTACTGTTCTTCGATTATCATGTGACATCCTTTTATTCACTTACCATCTCACCTATAAGAGGGCAGCTCCATAAGATCATTTGTCTAGTCTATTCTCTGTTTTCCTGGCATCGTATCTCAAATAGCAATATGTCCATAAAAATGTGTTGAATGAACACCTGAAGCTTTTAATTAATTTTTAAATAACTAATTAATTTTTCAATAATTTTTTTAAATGTGGTAAATGAATGAACAGGTTTAAGAGAATTATAGCATAGTGATAAAGAGCAAGGCTTTGGAATTGGACAGTCCTCAAGTAGAATAGCAGCTTTAAGCGCTCAGGTATGACATTTCACTCACTTCCTGTTTCTCTAAAATCTATACAATACACTATGCAGTAGAATTATTAAAGTAATTAAACAAAATCCTATATGTAAAGCAGTCAGCAAAATCCTCCAAACACAGCAAGCAACCAACAAATGAATGACCACTTTTACATTATCCCAAATCAAAAGGCACAAAGCAGTTTTAATACTGATATTCTGAAATGCTCCATTTTCTAATATTCCAAGGCCCTGAAAGACATAGTTTCACCTTATGCAGTTAAACATAGATATTAGTATAATCCCAGTACCTTGGGCCCAAAATGGTAATATTGCTCTACTCCATCACATATGTACATAATCAGCTTTCTTTCATCAGCTAAACTTTTGCCTCATCATTATACATTCACATTTTGCTAGGCCCTGAGGACAATAGCTCATGATGCTGTTAACGTGTGCCCACACTCACCACCCGAAAAGCACAGACAGTCAACATAGTGATATGAAGCCTCGCTTGTCCACAACATGGGACCTAAAGCCAAACATAATCACCTGTTTAAAATTCTTTATTTGAGCACTGGATCACCGAGGGACATTACAGCCTTATTTCTCACGCAATCTTTAAGAACAAGGTGAAATAAAAATAAGAAAAACACACTATGATGAACACAAGCTACATGAAATGCACAATGAAGGATTTTCCAGGTTCAAATGCATTTTTCATGTATAACTGATTCAACAATGATCAAATCAAGAAAGTTTGGAGTTGGTAGTACAGCATCCTTACTTTATGAGGAAAGTGAGTAATGTACAGCATAGGGAATACAGTCAATAATATAACTATGTAGAGTGACAGATGTTTACCAGGCTTATTATGGTGATCACTTCATGAGGTATATAAATATTAAAACACTATATTATACACCTGAAACTAATATAATGCTATATGTCAACTATAATTCAAAATAAATTTTTAAAAATAAATGAGGAGACTGAGGAGGTCAGTTGAATTTGTATGAAGAGAATGGACATGGCAAAAATAATTCTCCATGAAAAGAAAAGTACCTTCTGTGGAGCAAATCCCCCTTTGCAGAGACAGGCATCATGGAATAGAAAGGACATAGAGAAAGCAACCAGCACAGCACTCCACACAATAAACATTTGGGCAAGAACTGAACTAAGTAAAATGACTAGAATTCTGGCTGCAACTTTGCTAAAACTCTCCTTGGATAAGTTATTTCACATCTTTAGTCTCATTTTTCTCATCTTTGCATTTACCACACAGTTGGTAGTCTCCACCAACTTAAGGAAGTGTTGGTGGGGATACTGTAGTTTGCATGGGGTAGGAAAAAGAAGAGACGCTTTTTAAAGTTTTTGTGCTGAGACTCATGGGGATGTCCCAGGACATGAGGTGCCTAAAGGTCACATTCTATTTCAATAAATAGAAAATGTACATTTGAACAAAAAGCTAAGAATGAACAAAAGTTGACTCCTCCTTTCCCCAAAGAAAATACATAAATGAAGCAGATTTAAAAGTCATTCTGAAAGAAATAAATAAAAATAAAGAGTCATTCTGAGATGACCTTATATGTTAATATTTTTAAATTTATCTTAAATCTAAGATAGCATTTTTAATCATCACAGTGGCTCTGTGTGTGTGTGTGTGTGTGTGTGTGTGTGTGTGTGTAACATTAATGAGTATCCAAAAATGCTAAATAGTGAGAAATCCCATCTGCCACATTTGTAAAGCTAAGGGAAAATTCCATTTTCCCAGAATTTGGGGCTGTAATCCATGACTTCTCCAGAAAGAGCTTTACCAACATTTTTTTTTTTATAAATTCAACTGCTGTGTATCATGTCCTCAAATACATCATCCACAGATGATGACTAACTCACAGCAGACCTGTCTCTTCTCAAGGGTTGGTTGAAACACTGCCATCATTCCTGACAGTTCTAAGCATTTCAGTCATTAACAATAATTTTTACATATAAATTTCCTTGCATTGCTAAAGAAACCACCACCCCCAAAAAAATAAATCCTTGCAAGTTAGACACCTTTATTTTGCATATATAGATATTTTTTAAGTAGCAGTAAGAGACATGATAAGTGATGTTTCTCAAAAAATAGCTCAGTTATAAGCAAATCAGAAATAAGACCAGAAATTCCACTTTTAATTCTCTGACCTGACTGTCCCAAAATGCTTCTAGCTAACTGGTGAGACAACTTTAAGCAGATCACAACATAAAGGTCTTATGAAGATATTTCTATTTATGGTATTTCTAGAAACATTACCAGTTCTATGTGTCAAACTATGTAAAATTTGGGAACTAGATTATCATACTGCACCAAGTCTTGGGGTATCCAACATGCCACCCACGGCCATATGAAGCTTTCGAAATTGAAAAGCCTCATGTATATAAAGCAGATTCATTTCAAAAAGCAAAACTTCCCTTCTACCTTAACCCAGCATGGCTCTCACATATGGGAAATGTTTATTTTTGAAAACACATCACTGTCCTTTATTTATAACTAGAACATCAGTTTGCATCTGTGAAAATATGACTCATAGATTTGTAAGCAAGGTATGGGGTAGGGGGTCTTTATTCCAAACAAAGAGAAACTGGGCCATAAAAGAGCCTAGTTCAGGGTCAATGTGTTAATATATTAATGATTAGCAACTAATGCAATGACATCTTAAATCTTAAAAAATAAAAAATCCCACATTCTCTTGATCCAGGAACAATTTTTTCACATGTGACTCTAAAAAGCTCAGGTCAACTTGTTAATATTTGAAAATTAAACAAGAGTTAAAACTTATGTCATTGGTCTAAATTGGAGTCCCTTGCTCTAAATTGGAGTTCCTTTGGACTCAATGAAGAGTCAAAACTATGGATGTTACACAAGAAGAGGCCCCTCAGCTTTTGGTATAGTAGGAACACAAAGGCACTGCCAGAGAGATTCAGCACGATTCCTGTTTATGATTTCCTGTGTTCTGATGATGGGAGATGTAAACAGTTACCAACCAATTACCAAAAATACTGAGCCCAGTCACAAAGGAGGCAAAGCGTCTGGGACTAAATAAACAATGCCCCATCCACACCTGCTGCTGTCCATTCAATGCCAACATTTGGTTCCCAACAAGCAAACAAACAAAAAATGCCCTTTCTGAGGCACTACCTGTCCATTTGTTATGTTAATCTCCAATGTGTGAAGGGCTCCTCCCATCAGAGAAATCTCCCAACAGTCAACACATGATGTTTCTTATTTTGATTACTGAAAGGTACATGCTGGGTCTGGAGGAGGGAGCCATTGATTTATTTTCACCACTTTTCCCTGGCTGACAGCAATTTAAAAGAGAAGGAACAGGCCAGATCACTCATCTGCCTGCTTGGCATGCCTGGTAGTCATGGGAGCCCATATTGAGGCCATCTGCTCAGGTCCCAGCCTCTCCAAACACACACAGAAAGATGATGTCAAAAAGGGTGTGCTCCAGTCCTGCTAATGAGGCACCTGAGTAAAGCAGAAGACACAGGCTGAGAAACCCACTCACCTTGCATCTCTCTCAGCAGTCAGGTCCAATCAGATCATAGATTTGGGCTGAAACAATTATTTTTAAGTTTATTTGCCTAACAAATGTTCAGTTGATTTGAACATCTCTGGCATAGTCCTATCACATAAACATATAGGTAGGTAGATCCAGTGAATCAATAGAAATGCACCTTGCACACAACCTACAACATGAAACCCACCTCAGAGGCCATCATGCTCAGTGCTTGCCTGATGGTGCATTCATGTACTTCAAACTCAGCTCTTAGATGCCCCAAAATTACTGCAGCCAGAAAGGCTGTCTGCAGCAGAGCATGCAGATGATGTCCATTCTGCAGAGACAGCAGTGTCACAGAGCTCTACTCAGTGAAATAAAACCAATCAAGATAATCCATCTTGCCTTGACACCACTGTGTTGCACAAAGATTCATGACCTACATGTGTTACAAAGAACTGCCCATCACTACAGATTAGATTGGGATAAAAGAATGCATTTGTATTAGGTTTGTATGATCAGAATCCTAACTTCATGTTTCATGCATAGTACTTGTGAACTCTACTGGAATAATTTAGCTTTCTAAGATGTTTTGCTTTTTGTACCCTGAAACGTGTCCTGCTTTTTCAGTTATCTCTGAGATGATCATGTGAAGGATGTCCTAGATTTTTAAAAATAACCCATATGAAAACAAAGAAACTTCTGGGATCTAGTACTGCATGAGCAATTGTGTTGATGGCACACCTCCATCTACAAGAAAGCACCTGTTTTCAATCTGCACTAACTCCTAAAACTACAAGGCAGCACCATGTCTGGCTAGAAGCCATAGTGTTAGATCCATCATCACATCTTTTTTCCTCTCCACACTCCCTTCCCCTTAAACCTACCTTCCCAACTATGCACATCCCCGCTCTTTCAGGGGCCTTCCTATATCTCACTACAGGAAAAGTAATTCACGATGACATGTCAATACTTGACATCTCTCAGTTTTTAGACCTGCATTTCTAATTAGAATCCCTGTTTTATCACCCAATCTCTGAAGCTACTGGAAAAAGAGAAGAACATCATCACAGATACACTAAAGTACCATAAGGCTAGCCTTCATATCATCATTCTTTGATAATTTCCATATAGACTATTTTGTTTGGTCCTCCTTGCTGAAACTTCAATTGTTAGATTTGGAAACTTGTGGGTTCTCTAAATTATTTCTAGTTGAATTGTCTATATATCCATATCTATATACCAGTCTATTCCATATATAAAGTAAGTCTTCTCAATTAGACCAGTCTATTGTCAAGATCAAGTAATTTTAGCATACATGCCCCAAAGCCTATACCCGCAAAGAAATGAAATAGAGCCAAATTTTCATAAAAAAGAAGAAGGTGAAACTCAAGTACCCACTAAAGTAAGACACCGATGAGATGCACTCCAATTTATCCTGCAAAACCTAGAAAAAGTTCAGGAGCTGAAAGCACCGGGTAGAGTCTAAGAGAATAGTACATTACAGTAAGCAGGTTGAAAATGTGGATATTTTGAAAATCTCTATAAGAAACATTTATTTTCCCATGTCCCCACCTCCAACACAACCTATTACATGATTACCCATCCCTCATTCCACAAGAGTGTGGAGAAATAATCTACAGAGATATTGAGCCTGATAATCTCAAGATTCAAGGACATCAGGGACAGTGGAAGGTGGGGTGAGAAAACATTGAGACATCCAACCCTTCCCTCCAACCAGCTCTAGGAAGTCGACAGCCAGATCTATGCTTCCTTCAATGTAGATGGGAGGATCCTGCTCTAGAAAAACTGGGGAAAGATATACACATACTGACTTTTAGGCATCCCAGCCAAGAATGATCAGGCTGGTCACAGAAAAGCTGATTAATGAACAAACCCAAATTTCCCACAAAATTTTCATGAGTATTCAAGCATGAACATGAGTAGACAAACAGTAATTGCTAGACATTTGAGAAAAGTCTCCAACTGAAAGATAGACAATAGTAAACAATTAAAATTTCAAATAATTGGTAATTGATATCATCACAGATACAATATTTTGCATCCATGATTTAAGCACAAGATGTCATAAAAAATAATAATTTAAACAAACAACTAAGAGTTACTTGAAATTAAAATACATGAAACCAATTTTTTTAATCCAATAAGAGAACTGAAAATTAAAGCAAGGAAATTTGCCCAAGGAAATTTGTCCCAAAGATAAACAAAAAGACCAAAAAAAAAAAAAGCTTATAAACAAATGAGACAGAGACAGAGAGAGAGAGAGGAGGGAGAGAGGGAAAGAAGGGAAGAAGGGGAGAGGGGGAGAGGGGGAGAGAGTTTAGAAAATCTGTGTGATCCAAAATCTAATAAGATTTCCAGCAGGAAAGACCAAACAAAATAGTCTACATGGAAATTATCAAAGAAATAATAAAAGGACATTTCTCAGAACTGAAGTATGTGAGATGCCAAATTGAAAAGTCCTTGAAAATGTCTAGTAAAATCAATCAAGATCCACACCACCTGCTAAAAAATTCCAGGGAATGAAGTGACAAGAGAAGATCATATGTAAAGGAATTCGGGGAAAGTGGCATTGGATTCTCAACATTGACATTGAAAGCTGGAAGACAATGGAGTTTTGCCTTCAAAATTCTAAGGAAAAATAATTTTCATTCTAAAAGTCTGAACCTAGCAAACCTATCAGTCCAGTAAGAGGGTAGAATAAAGTCACTTTTAGACATGCAATGTCACACAGTTTTTCTTTCTCAAGAAATCACCACATTAAGGGGTGATACAGAGTCCCACAGAAAAAGAGGTCAAGAAAATTTCCACAATAGCATGGAATACATAACTCATAGTAAACAAGAATAAGAAAGCAACACACTACATGAAGTGTTTTGAGGATCTATCACATGTCATTTTCCATTTTTACTAATTTGGTAGAAGGCAACTAGAGGTAAAAGTGGGGCTTAATGACACACTAAATAAGGAAATTATCTACTTGGGTTTGGGTAAAAGGTTAATAGAATTTCAAAGGTACTTTGATCAGTTCAGCTTCCTGAAAAACAAAATAAATAAAACAAAACAAGAGTATCTTCAGATTTCTGGTAAACTTACAAAAATTCAGACAAATTCAGTTCATTTTCAATTTTGTTCAGTGGAGCTGGCCCTGGATTGCTTTCCAAATGTATTGTTTGTATATTTAAATTACCCCTATCTCCACCTTTTAGCCATTTTGACAAATTCTTTAAAGGGGAGTCACATAGTTTGGAATTGGAAGCAATTGCATTTCATATCAGAAAGTATTTTTCCTTGTGAGAAACTGAGAAAGGAAAGCATAAGAGCAATAGTTATAACCTTGATTCTTCTAGGTGTATCTAAGACTATTAGGGATCCTTTGCCCTCAAGTCCCTGCCCCCTGCATGGATGGACACACGGACGGACGGACAGACTCTCTCTCTCTCTCTCTCTCTCTCTCTCTCTCTCTCTCTCTCTCTCTCCCTCTCTCTCCCTCTCTCTCCCTCTCTCTCTCTCTGAAGAACAGTGTTAGTCAATCCTAGAAGGTCCACAAAATTTGCAAGTCTTTTACCTGAGTTCTTGTTATGCATACAAAAACACCGTTTAGTTTACAGAGATGCTCTATTACCTCATCAGTCTTTCTATACACCAATGTTTCCTGTTCTAAAACAATAATTCTCAACTAGGATGGCCTTTTATGTATGGAAAGGAATACGGTAAAGTGTCCAACAAACAAACTTTAAAATCACTATACGGATCAAGAAAACAGTAGTCAAGATGCAAAGGGCTTCTTACTGTTAACAGCTAAAGCTCCTGCTAGAAGAAACAGTAATGGATTAAATTACCATGATAAATGTACTATCGTGAGCATTCGGGGTCTGTAATAAAATGGCAATCAGATTTACTCAAAAGAGCCAGAGCACCCATATATGGTAATAGTTTAGTCAATTGACAAATATTCATTAATTACTTACTATGTGCTCAACACTCAATTAGATGCTGAGAGTTTGTTTTAAAATGTGTGCTATCACATTGCTACATGTCATTATTACAGGAAAACTAAGCATCAATTAGAAACAGAAATAAAGTTGGATAAACAAAGAGAGGCTTCATGGAGGAGACACCTCTTGAGTTACACCCTTGGATGCAAAAACAAGAAAAGTGAAGGGGGAAAAGAAAGTTTCCCCAAGCCTGTGGAGAAAGAAGACTTTTGTTTGTGAGAATTGTTGACCAAAATCATTATAATTAAAGAAGCCACTTATCAATTAGGTCCAGACAAATGTTAAAAACCACCTTGCCAGTGGTATTACTGTTTCCATTATAAACGTGGGGATACCTATCCTCAGAGTAGGAGCCAAGCTGCACAGAATTCAGAAGTAATTGGGAGGGAGAGCAGTAGGTAAGTACCACACCTTTAAGGAGCTGAGCATCAAACAAGGAGAAACAGTATAGCAGAGTGGGACCCTTCTGAAGGTGCAGACATTAAAAAGCTAGAGAGATATTTAGGGGCTGGGTCCCAAAATAGGATGGGATGAAACCCGGAAAAAAGGTGGATACCTTTACAGAGAAGGGAACTTTTTTTTTTATGTGAGACTAGAGGAAAATAAGAGGATGAAGCTTCTATTTATGCAAATAAAAAGGACAAAAAAGTGTTCCATTATGAAGAGACAAATTTATTTTAGAGATCCTGTGTCATTCAAAAATGGCACACAATATATGTAAAA
>NW_017731758.1:1423713-1428719 GCF_001890085.2 Hipposideros armiger | reverse complement strand
AGAATGGATAGAGTAAGTGATACATATATACAATGAAATATTGCTCTGTCATGGGAGGAAATGGGTTCTTGCCCTCCGGTGGCATGGATGGACCTGGAGTGTACTGTGCTGAGTGGAGTAAGTCAGGCAGAGAAAGACAGATGCAATGTGATTTCATTTATAAGTGGAATCTAAAGAAAAAATAAACAAACAAACAAAACAAACAAACTCAGATACAGAGAACATTTTTATTGATGCCAAGTGAGAGGGGGATTGGGGATGTGGATAAAAAAAGGGGAAGGGATTAAGAAGTACAAATTGGTTGTTACAAAGTAGTTATGAGGGTGTTGGGTATAGCATAAGGAATATAGTCAATAATATTGTCATAACTATGTATGGTGTCGATGGGTAATAGATTTATCAGGGTGATAAATGGGAGGAGGTGTGAGGGAAGGGTGAAAAAGGTGAAGGGATTAAGAAGTACAAACTGGTAGTTACAAAATAGTCATGGGGCTATAAAGTAAAGCGTAAAGAACATAGTTAATAATATGGTAATAACTATGTATAGTGCCAGGTGGGTACTAGACAAGTGAGAGGGGTCACTTCTTAAATTACATAAATGTTTAACCACCTGAAATTAACATAAAATAACATTGAGAAAAATAAATAACAGAAAAAATAATCCAGTAATCAAGATTAGTGACAGTTCAAGAAACAAAATAACATAGAATTAGTCTACATAGTCATTACATAGAAACACTCTAAATAGCTATGATCTAACTGAAAATGGTGATACCGTTCCACATTTGCTCCCCACAATATCCTAAACCCATCCAAAACACCAGTGGAGGGAAAAATGGGTCAATGGGCACATTTTGGAAGGCACATTCCCAAGGGAGAATAAAAGGTCAAAATTGAGAATTTTTCTGACTGTGCTGGTTTTCTTAGCTTAAAGAATTTTCTTCGGTAGGAATGTAAGTATTTGAGGAAGAGTTGAAATTATAAACCAAAACTACTGATGTCCAATGTTTTCAACTACATTAAAACAAAATCAGTAAGTGTAATAATAAAAGTTCAGGAAAACATCCCAAGTTGGAGAGAAGTTATTTTGAAATTGTTAGCAAACCTTCTATGGAGGATACTGCTTTTGAGAGTAGTCACATTCAATATGTCCCTCAGGTATCTGTAAATCTATTTATGAATCTATTCAACCAAGGGCCACCCAGAGATAATAAGAGCTTGGAGTCCAAGAGAAAAGAGTAATTGCATACACAAAATGTTAAGAGTGGCTTGAAAGAACAGTGGTGTAGAAGTAGATTATAGGTGCAAAGGAGGACTTAACCCCTGGAGAAATGGACAGATATCAAGCATTCCAGGTAGAAAGAGATGGTTGCAGAATAAGAAGAAGTCGCTAATGGCTGAGGTGTTCTGGACACTGCGAGTTCCTCCTTATAGCTCAAGCATGGATTTCAAGGACAGTTATTGCAAGACCTTTTTAAGAAGGACCTACCCTGTCAAGCTAAGGCNATAAAATGATTAAAGCCATCTTGCAACAATAGTTGACCTATTGAGGAAGAATGCCAGTTAGGTGCCAGGCAGAGACTGGTGCAGAGATGTATTTAGAAAGGACTCCCAAGACTATTTTCATTTGCCTCTGAAGCTGTTTTCTCTCCCTTGACTCTGTTATAAACTTATCCATAGCCACATGTTGCCACCTGAGCTGACCCTGCTCAATATGGAGTCCCATAACCCCCAGGAATGCAACAGGCCCACTTGATAACAGAAGTAATTACAATTTGGTATCTTCACCCAGCAGTCAAAGTTTCTGCTAATTCAAGTATAAGATCAGTGTTTCAGATACTTTTAACGTATCACCTAAACGTGTATAGCCACTTTGATAAAGCCAGAATATACCAGGCAGTTTTGCACTTCAGTCTCTTCATTCATTGAGGACTAATTATCTATGTGGCACTCTTCTACAGGGGACAATAACAAAAAATCAATAGAAATCAAGCAACAGTGTAACTCCCAGCTCCTAGCCTGGTACTTCCTGAATAGTCCCTGCACTATGGAGCCACTGGAATGATTTTCAAATACAAAAGGCAGGAGAGCCATTTTGGAAATACTTTGCATGGGGCACAAGTGCTTCACTGAATTTCCCATGAAATCCTAGATAAGTCACTTAAGATTTTGGGCTTCAACTTTCTCAGCTCTAAAAATAAAAGGAAGATGGACATTAACTCAACACTGTATGATTCTACCTATGTCCCAGTGATGGTGTCTACTTTGGAATTTACTTTTAAGCCTGTAGACAATGTCAATGACTAATTCTATGACTACATATAATACCTAATGTGCTAATCTATGATATTACATAACTGAAACAATTCAGACATAATCCAGTAATCAAGGAGGAGATCCAAGATGGTGGAGTAGATAAACACTGTGCCTGCTTCCTTCCACGAACACATTAAAATTACAACTAAATTATAGAACAATCAACCTGGAGAACCATCTGAAGCCTGGATGAACAGAAGTTTTATAACTAAGGATATAAAGAAGCCACACTGAGTCCAGCAGGAGGGGCAGAGACATGGAATGGGCCCACACCTGCATGTGGTGGATGAGAATCAGGAGGGCTATCTCAGACAAAGGAGCTCCCCATGGAGGAGCTAGGGACGCCAGCCCCACACCAACCTCCACAGCCCAGAGTGCTGGTGCTGAGAAGAAGAGCCCCACAACACCTGACTGTGAAAAACAGTGGGGATTCTGACAGCCTGAGTGGGATAGAAGGCTGCCTGAAACCCAGGTGTCCTCTTAAACGACCCGCATACAGATTCAATTGCTTGCAGGCACTCACCTTGGGCTCCAGCGGAGGCACGGTGACTGAGGGGAGTCGGAGTCATATGGTGGGGGGGGCAGACTGAGGTGTGTGGCTTCAGAGCAACGGCTGGAGGACAGTCACCATTTTCCCTATGTGGAGTCATGCTCCCATGAAGCTGGGAGGCAGGCACCATCTTTAATGTGCTGAGCCCTCCGCCTACGCTTACGGCCAAATCTGAATCTGATTGGCTTGGTGAGCTCTGTTGCTCCACTCTGCTGATTTACTGAGATCCCGCCCCATCCAACTCTCTCAATGCTGGAGGCAATTTCTCAGGAGCCGCACCTGCTTTGCATTTGTCTTGGATTACTGTCTGAGTCTGTGGGCCCCAGCTGGGTAACTGGCCACAGTGTGCTGAGACTTTTGCTGAGTAGCTCCAGGCCTCCAAACCAGAATTTACATTAACCTGGTGACCCCAACTCATCCTTCTGTAGTGACTCCCTGAGACCCAGTCTCACCCAACATGCATAGTGAACAAGGTTTTGTCAGTGACTGAACCTTATGGGAACCAGCAAGTGGTAGCAGGCCTTAGAGGTATACTGGCTGTTTGCAGAGCTACCCCAGGCCTGGTTCTTGTAGCAGACATATTCGGTTTGCAGCGTGGCCTCTCCCATGCACCTCCAGGTTTAGCACAGATAGCAAACAATTGCAAATCACTTTGGAGCTGCTACCAGGTAGTCCCCGGCTCATCACAGGCAGTGAGTGACCTGGGCCTGCACTGGAGTCCCTCCCAACACACTCCAGAACCAATATACTTGGAGGTTGGCTTCAGACCACAGCAGAGCACCACCCAATTAGCTCCACAAGTGGGACACACAAAGGGTGATCTCACAGGCATGAGAGCTCACTGGGGCAAATCCCATTAAGTGGGGGAAGGCCCCACACAGCAGCCCATAAGCTGTGGATGTGGCCAAACCCCATAACCAATCAGCCTGAGGGCCAGTCCCACCCACTGATGTGCCAATAGCAATCAAGGCTTAACTATAACATGAGGGCACACACAACCCACACAAGGGACACTCCTTGAGCACCCAGAGCAGTTGACCAGGGAGACAGTTTCAGAGCCCCACAGGGCACATACTACATAAGACCACCCAGCCAAGACCGGGAGATATGACAGATCTATCTAATGCATAGAAACAAGCACAGAAGGCAGTCAAAATGAGGAAACAAAGACATACATTCCAAATGAAAGAACAGGAGAAAACATCAGGAAAAGAACTAAATGAAATCGAGACAAGCAACATATCAGATACAGAGTTCAAAACAATTGTTATAAGGATGCTCAAGGAACTTAGTGAGAACCTCAACAAATAAATAGCAAGCATAAAATAGGATACAGAAACCATAAAAAAGAACCAGTCACAAGTGAAATGAAGAATGCACTAGAAGGAATCACCAGCAGACAAGATGAAGCAGAGGATTGAATCAGTGATTTGGAAGAAAAGGTAGCAGAAAACACCCAATAAGAACAGAAAAAAAAAGAATCCAAAATATATGAGGCTAGTTTAAGAGGCCTCTGGGACAACATCAAGTGTAACATTTGCATCATAGGGGTACCAGAAGGAGAAGAGGGAAAGCAAGGGATTGAGAAGGTATTTGAAGAAAAAAATGACTGAAAACTTTCCTAACCTGGAGAAGGAAATAGACATACAGACCCAGGAAGCACAGAGAGTCCCAAACAAGATGAACCCAAACAGGTCCACACCAAGACATATTATAATTAAAATGGCAAAGGATAAAGACTAAGAGAGAATCCTAAAAGCAGAAAGAGAAAGGGAACTAATAATTTATAGGAGAGCCCTCATAAGATTGTTAGCTGATTTCTCAACAGAAACTTTACAGGCCAGAAGGGGTATGCACAAAATACTCAATATGATGAAAACCAGGATTACTCTACCTAGCAAGGCTATCATTAAAGTTGAAGGACAAGTAAAGAGCCCCCCAGGAAAGAAATAGCTAAAGGAATTCATCACCACCAAACCAGCATTACAAGGAATGTTAAAGGGACTTCTTTAAGATGGAGTAGAAAAAAAAATCAAAATTATGAATAATAAAATGGCAATGCCTACAAATCTATCAGCAATTACTATAAATGTAAATGGATTAAATGCTACAATCAAAAGACATAGGATAGCTGAATGGA
>NW_017731758.1:1358880-1418403 GCF_001890085.2 Hipposideros armiger | reverse complement strand
AGAGAGAGAGAGAGAGAGCATAAGAGCTTATGATACACACATATACATATACACATATTCACACACATATACATGTACTTATATCAATATAGACAGCTCATGGGAAACGTCTCTATGACGTTTATAAAATTTTAACACTGGGTGTTTCTGGATGACAGTATTATTTGGTGATTTTTAAATACTGTTCTTTTTCTTCTGAACTTTCTATATTTTTATAGTGTTCATATGTTGCTTGTATTATTAAAATGCATCATGCAAATAGCTAAGGCACTGTGGTAATTAAACTTTTAGTGTTAGTCAGCAGTGTGACTCAGGTCCTAAAGTCATTAAAGCACTCCTGGTGTGTATTAGAGAAGGATCATGCTCGAAGAGAGGAAAAGAACACTCCCATGTGTTTCGTGCTGATACCCAGAACACTATGTTCAACCAAACACCCAAAGGAAAGTAGCCAGGATGGTAGGAGGTCTGGAGACCACATCCTAGGAGGAAAAGCTAAGGAACTTAGCTCTCTAAGCAGTGCTTCGAGAATGAAAACAAAAAGGGAAAATGAAGGCGAGACGTGATCATGGGCAGCCAAGTGGGAAAGTTTAGAAGCAGATTTCTATTTTTTTTTTTTTAGTGTTATTCCAGAGAGCAGAGTCATTAAATATGGAGGTCCTTCTAGGCACCTGGCCCTAGGCACCAGGGATTTTTAGTGACCTAAAACCAGACATGGCCCTTAGAGAACTCTCAGCAGCTCAGTGACTTATTCATCCTATTATTACACCAGTTAAATAACACTGTGCAAAGTGTTCTGAAAAAGAAATCCAGGTGCTGCAGAAGCAGATGGCAGGGTGGCTTGGACGGGGTGTCATGGGCGACCCATCTGAGGCGGTGAGTTGGACATGCGCAAGCTGGCACCAGAAGTCTGACCAGGAGTTAGCTTGGCAAAGAGGGGGAGAGCTGTGTAAAAGTGGAAGGCAGCTTTGGAGAATGTGGGAGTGAGAAGGGCCTGCAGAAATCAGATCAAGTCTTCTCTCACTGCTGTATAAGGAGCAATCATTTCTAATGGTGCTTGCAATCCAAATTGCCCCAGCCAGGAAACACACCTAAAATATAATAAGTATATTACAAGATCCAGAGTGATGGAACTGTAGTTTTCTGCTTAAAGACAGATTTTCCAAGAGGAACTCAATTGTCACAAATTCCCTCCCCTGGAGTTTCACCAACCAGAGAGGATTGACTCTTGTCACAGGAGAGGAGCCTGGAAGTCAACACCACATGCAGGCAAACTTTGTCACTATCATACCTCCCATGTATTATGCTGAGGGCCAATTCATCTTTCCTAAAGATCACTTAGCCTCCCCTCAGAGGCTTATTAACTCCCCTCTCCCCTTTCCCTATTAAGATGGTATTTAAGTCTGAATTCCAATCCACCTCTGGGGGTTACTCATTTTTCCCTGTCGCCTATGCATACATGAGGTATACATGTTAATAAACTTGTTTGTTTTACTCTTGTTAATCTGTCTTTTATTACAGGGGTCTCAGCTAAGAATTCAGAAGGGTAGAGGAAAAATAATTTTTCCTCTCCTACAAGATTGTGTGATTCTCTTTTGTCATGGATGGGGAATTCATTATCCACATGCAGCAAAGGGAATTGACATATAAAAATATAAACAGTAATGGTCTCCTGAGGGCCAATTGTCAGGGCCCAGGGGATGCCACCCCAAAATATCCTCCAACTTTAAATTAAAGTTACCTGACAAGTAGCCAGTGCAAGAAGAGCATACTGGCCCTCCATTGTCTCCTTGAATTCAGGAAATAAATAAATCCCCTCTGTGAAAAGTGCTCCCCTGCTCTGTGAGTGGGGCTGAAAGAAACAATACTGTTCTCACTGGAGTTCAGGAATCCAGGACCAAAAAGCCTAAGTAAAAAAACCTTGTTACTCCTTTACTAATTTAGTATGCAAGCTCAAACTTTGCTTAGATTCCTCACTAATGAGCACCCAAACCTAAGCTTCCTTATCCTGTCAATTCTTCACAAATGTATTGTTTCTTTGTCTAAAAGTATAAATAGCTGCCAGCTTCCATCATTTCTCTGAGCATCATTTATGACCACCCATGTGTATGTATTACATTGATTTTTCTATTAATCTGGTCTTGTGTCAATTTTATTATTACTCTAGCCATAAGAATTCAAGAGGAGTAGAAGGGGGAACTTCCCTCTCCCCAACACAATCTATATCTATTAAAATAATAATAACATTTTAATGACTGAGAAAGGATAGGAAACAGTAATATCTCTAAGAATGCATATGACCCTAAGTAATATTTACTGGACAATAAAATGTAATCTGATAAGGACATTTCATGAGGATATGTAAGTGGGCAGGAAATTCACAGATAAGCTTTGATGTGGGCAAGTTAAAATTATACATTTATGCAAAATAATTCAAATGTCTCTTGTAGAAAAATGAGTTTCAAGAAATCAGTTACCACTTAGAAAAGGATCTAAAAGTCAGATATTCCTGAAAAATCTGATACTACAATCAAAACAGCAATATCAAATGCTAAGTGACCCCAGATTTTTGACAGCTGTGATATATGTACGTAATCCATCCTTAAAACACAGATGTCCTAAAAGATGGACAACCTTGGGAGATGGTACAGGATGCAGTATGAGGGAAAATGAGTCTCATGACTTGCAACAAAGAAAAAAATAAGCCCAGTGAAAGAAGTGAAAGAAAGAGAAGGCATTTTCCCTTCATCTATTAGTACAGAATGTGAATTAAGGAAGACGATTAAGGACCACTGGAAGTAAACAATGCAAAGACTAAATAGAAAGAGCAAATGTGAACAAGAAAATCTAAAAGTAGCAAGCTTGAGCATTAAAAAAAAAATCACAATGCTAACTAAGAAGGATCTAATATCAGATAAACCCAAAGGTTATTTATTCTCGAAAACTGGTTCTCAAAATGTGGTCTCTTTGAGATGCAACAGCTTCATCTGGGAACTTGTTAGAAATGAAAAACCACAGAGAGTAAGAGGGTAGGGATGGTAGATGAGGGTAAACGGGGTCAAATATATGGTGATGGAAGGAGAACTGACTCTGGGTGGTGAGCACACAATGTGATATAGAGATGATGTATTACAAATTTGTATACCTGCAACCTATGTAATTTTACTAACCATTGTCACCCCAATACACTTTAAGTAAAAATAAAAAAGAAATAAAAAACCTCTCTCAGGCTTAGATCTATTGAATGAGATCTATTGAATCAGAAACTCTGGAGGCCCGATACTCGGTGATTTAATAAGCCCTCTAGCTGATTCTGATGCTCACTCAAATTTGGGAACCGCTACTCTAGAAGCTAACAGCCATGAAGAGACCATGACACTTAAGGAAAGTCCCCCCAGGTCTGGCAGGCACCTGGTGAGCTGGGTTTGTAGGTGGCCTCATCAGCCAAAGGGCATTGACTTTCCTTTAGCCAAAAAAGTACTATTTCCTCAACAGTCTCCTCTGACTGCAATGCTCAACACCAGTTCCTATCCTAACACCATGCTTCCACAGGCCTTATCTAGACCAACGGTTCTCAACTCGGGCAACTTCACTGCTCAGAGACATTTTTTTCTTGTCAAAACTGGGGTAATGGAGTGGTGCTACCAGCAACTATTGGGCAAAGGTTGGGGTGCTGCTAGCTAAACATTCTACAACACACAGGACAGCCCCCCACAGGAAAGAACTGTCCGGCCCAAAATGTCAGTAGTGTAGATCAGTTGCCCTAGGAACTAAATTTATACCAAACATCATCTATTTGTTCCTCCATTCCTCTAATCCAAATTGGTTTCACTAAAACTTGCGAAATCCTGATTCCACCGACAAAGTCAGTTCCCCCTTTATACTCAGAATTTTCCATATCTGACATCCATCTACTCCTCTTAATTACATATGGCTTTTCTCTGGTGACACAACTCTCTCGGCTGTGACCTCCATGTCAACATTCATTCTATCACTTCAAGCTCCCAGAAGAGAACTGATGTCGTGTTATTAGTGCTTCATTTTTTCTGACTTGAACATGTTGTAGCAACACAAAAAGATAGTTTCCATAATAATGCCACTTGTGAGAGAGTCACAAAAATATGTAAATTTTCAGTCCACAAAGATAATACAAAATGCATATCTCTACAGAAACAGTTTTAATCTTTAAAAACCCTGAACATATTTGGTTCCTTGGTTTTATCTAAATAAAAAAATTATGAAACAATAGGTTTGAGTTACAGTAGGATAAATTCTGGGTACTCTATGGGAAATCTTGATGCAATAACACTATGAAGCATTTTAAAAATAGTACTTCCACTAATTATTAGTTTCCATGGAAGTGACAGATCCTATCTTTCTCCTTCAGAGTAACTATTAAGTGATATTAAGTAAATACATATGTATATGTTTTCAGATACAAACCTGACAAGAGAATGGAGACAAGAGTGAATACGGACTATGGGAGACCTATTAAAATCACAAGTTTGTGAAAATATTCATTAGCAATGAATTTATATGGTGTTTACCAAAGCCCTGTGTGTAGCATGCAGCAGGAAATTTCACTTGTCAACAATCATTTTCATCAGAGCACAGAGGCTGCCCCCAAAAGCTACCAGAACCATCTACAAAAATTCACCTCTCCAAAGGGCTTTAAGAAAGAAGCTATGGGTATTGCAGAAATTATTCTTTGAGCTCATTTGGTGGACGGCAGATTCATCTCTCTACATTTCCAGCCTAGGTAGAAATTCCAATGTCTCTCATTTTTAACCAACTTTATTTCCCTATATCACATAGTTAACTTACACATCTTCGTTGGCAAATTGCAGAACTTATTAGGAAAAGAAAGTCCTCTTTGTAGTTGGCAAAAATCAAGCTGGCCTTTATACAGAGCACATGAAGGGGACAATCAGACAACAAGCCAGGTATTGAGTTATAAAACAAATGATATGGAAATTCAGAGGAAGCTAGGTGGGGTAACACAGTTTACAATGAAGTTAGATATGATATAAGATCCAGCTGTATTTCGTAAGCAAGTTTTCTACATGTGAATGGTCAGTGGCCACGACCTTCCTCTCACGACATTAAACCACATTAGGTCATTCCAGCCTAACTTGCCTCAGGGAGCAATGGGTTCTCCATGTATTAGGGTGAAAGTATCTGCATGAACATCACCACTGTTCTTTTTGAAATGGACTTGCATGCACGGCGCTCTGCACTCCTCTGCTTCTCATAACTTGCTATGGCTTCTACTTCTTTCTCACACTTCTCTTCAAGCCCTTGTTTCCTTCACGTCAGTCTTCCAGCTCTTGCCTCAGAAAAATCATTTCTCCTCTCTCACTTCTTAATCTCTAATTATAGCTTTTCAATATGTGAGTCAACAAAACCCCAAATTTTTGTAAAATTTTGTAAAAATAGTCATACTATAATAAAATTATACTCAATTTAATACTCTGAAAGAGTTATTGAAAGCTGCCAAAATTCCCACTTAGAATCTTAAAATAATCCATCGCCTTCCTCATCTTTTTCTAATTAGATGTACTCCCCCCAAAAAAACAGTATTCAAGTCATATTCTTTATACAATTCTATGTCTACTGTGTTTAAAATAATATTTATAAATAGTGTTTCACTGGAAATCTTCAGAGTGTTTCATCTGATTAAACAGGTTTTGATAGATGTATTAGTTATGTGTAACAGATTACTACAAAATTTAGTGGTTTTAAACTACAAACATTTATTATCTGACAACTTCTGTGGGTCAGGAGTCCAGGAGTGGCTTAGCTGGGTGGTTCTGGCTCAGGGTCTCTCATGAGGTTGAACTTGGGTTATCAAGCAGGACTGTGGTCTTCTCAAGGCTTGACAGGAACTGGAAGGTCCAGTTCCAAGATGGCACACTCATTGGATTTTATCAGGAGGTCCCCATTCCCCACCCAGTGGGCCTTTCTAAGGGCCACATGAGTGTCCAGAGGCATCTGGCTTCCCTCAGTGAGAGTAATCCAGGAGAAAGGGAGAAAAGCGAGCTGGGTTACCTTTTTATAACCTAACCTCTGAGGTCACACTCAGTCACTTCTGCTTTTCTGCCCATTCCTTAGAAATCACTAAACCCAGCCCGCACTGAGGGGAGAAGAATTAGGCTCTACCATTGGAAGTGTCAAAGCATTTCTGGACATATTTCAAACCACCACTGTGGGCAAGGCTTGAATCCAAGTTCCACTTATGACGTTATTTCCACTGGGGAAAATATGTGCTGTAATACACCTGCAAGCATATGTTTAAAACACAGCTTTTTTGTAAGGGGGATATACTCCATATTGTGTGAATATGGCTGGGAAGTTATCAAATATTATAATGTGTTACTGCGACTTTTAAACTTGTTGAAAGCTACAGTTATAGTTTTTGCCATCATATAATATCCAATCAGAATATCTACAGACACACACACACACACACACACACACACACACACATATACACTCTTCTAACACTTAAAGCTAACAATTTAATTTGCAATTAAAATAACTAAAGAATAGCAGTAGGGGTTTATAAAAAATAAGAGGATTCATAGATGACTCACCTATGAAAATATGGGAGAAATTTTAACTAGGAAGGGGAAAAGTTGGGGTTTTTTGTTTTTTGTTTTTAAAGTATTATTTATTGTGAAATACGAATTTTTTTAATTAGTTTCAGCTTTATAACACAGTGCAATAGTTATACTTTTTACCCCTTGAAGTGACAACCCCTTTCCCCAATCTGCCACCCACTTCCCCTCCCCCCTAATATCATACATATCTATTACAATTCCCTTGACTCCACTCCCACACTATGGAACAAGTTGTTTTAATAGCTCATAAACCTTATCTACATTTATTCACACACTACCACAAGTGCATTGTTAGCCATCAGTGATCACATAATCTAGGTATTCTTTTAAAATACAGTTGGTAAAAGAACAATGTGTCTTTAGGAGATAAAAGTTTTTCTCTCAAAATATGCTCTCTTATAATAGGTTGTTCTAATTCCCACCTCCTTCCCACTCCCTTTTGCTATATATTCTGTCCTGGAGGAAAGGAAGGTGTCTTGAACCAGAAGAGTTTAGATTTACTTTCCTCCTCTAGAAATACCACATGAAAGCACGGTCCAAATTCTAACGTGTTTTGTCTAAAAATAATTGCAGTCCAATCCAGTCTAGTTCACAAGGAGTCAAAAATTAATATATCTGAAAATAAAAGGAATACACCTGATAAGAAGGTGTATTTAACTCATATTAAAAACATCAGACACAGACAATGAAAACACGAGCAATAATGTATTTTTGACTCTCATAAATTCTTCTTTTTCTGTCCTTCTGTGTATCCTTTCTCCATCTCTTTTGCTGGCTCTCCTTCACCATCCAGATCTTCACTATTGGTGCTGTTCAGGGTGCTGTGTGGTCCCCTTCTCTTCTCACTTATGATACTTTCCCTGGCAGTCCTGTCAATTCCCATGGCTTCAATACCAGCTAAATGTGATCACTCCCAAAGCTGATCTCCCAACCGAGGTCCCATTCCTAAATTTCTGACACAAATATTCAACTGCTTATTGAAAACCTTCACCTAAAATACCCAGAGGTGCTTTAAACTCAATGTCCTAACCTGGTTTACAAAACTCTTCCACAGGTGCCTCCTGGTACAATGACCCTGAATTCAAGTTTCCCTTTCCTACTCCATTCTCCTCATATTGAAGCAGTCACCTATAATCCCTTACTCTACTTTCTTGCAAAGTGGATAGATCTCTTCAATCCATCCCCAATGCTAGTTCCGCATCATCTCCCACTTGGACTATTGATTGTAACAGTTCCTTAACTTGTCCTTTTTTACACACTTGACATCTCAAATCCATTCTTCACCTTGCAACTAGAGTGGTTTTCTTAAATTTATAAGTCACCTACTTAAAATACTCTGTGGCTTCCACATTAATATATACTGAATGTTTATCTCCTCCTCCAAAATTCATATGTTAAGGCCCTAGTCACCAATGTGATTGTATTTGAAGGTGGGCCTTTGGAAGGTAATTGGGTAATAAGGATGGAGCGCCCATGAATGGGATTAGTGCCCTTATAAGAAGAGACACAAAAGAGATGATCTCTCTCAGCATGTGAGGATACAGCAAAAAGGCGGCTGTCCACAAGTCTGGAAGGGGCCACTCACCACACATCAGACCTGCCAGCACCTTGATCTTAGACTTTTCAGCCTCCAGAGCTGTGAGAAATAAACGTTTGTGGGTTAAGCTACCTAATCTATGGTATGTTGTCATAGCAGCCCAAACTGACTAAGACATGCTTCAACTACCAGATGGAATCTAAAGTCATTTTCATAGTTATACAAGGCCTACTTTGGCCTCGTTCTAATTACTTCTCTAGGTGCCCTGCCAGTGGCTCCCCAGCCTTAGCTTTATATCCCAGTCATGTTTGCTGTATACATTCAAGTCAACATTGTTTTTTTGTTTGTTTTGGTTTGGGGTTTTGTTTGTTTGTTTGTTTGTTTGTTTGTTTGTTTGTTTGTTTTAAGATTTTATTGGGGAACTGGGGGAGGGAACAGCATTGGGGAATCGGGGAAGGGGAACAGGCAAGTTGCTGTCCTTTCATTCTTCAGTCTAGTTGTGGAGGATGTCGCTTCACTGGCCCATGTTGGTATTATCATTGCGCTCTTCCCAGCTGAGGCAGATTGGTTGCCGGTCCTTGGATGGCTGCTCACGGCAGCTCACGGCAGCTCCCGCTGGCTGCCAGCCACTCACAGTAGCTTACGGCAGCCCACTGCAGCCCCACTGCAGCCTACGCCATTGCCGGCGAACCACAGCAGTCCAGCTCCAGGCGGAGCTGTTTGTCACCATCTTAGCTGTAGAGGGCGCAGCGTCACTGGCCCATGTGGGATCTGAACTAGCAGCGCTGCTCTTCAGAGCTCACACTCACAAGCCAACTCTTAATAAACGAGCCACTCGACTGACCTCAAGTCAACATTGTTTTAAAAATCATTTGCTATTTCCCTTACATAACATGCTAAATATACACCTCGGTGTCTATTCTCTCTTTGAAGATGAAGCCTTTTCCTTCCCATTCATTTGATAAAACCTGCTCATCCTTCAAGACTGAACTTCCTTGACCTCTCCTCACAACCCAGCCACAGCTGATCACACCCTTCTATGGGTCATCACTGAACTGTACTCCTACATATATTTTTGCCTTTTTCTCACTGTAATGTAACCCTTTGCCTTTTTCACCACTTTGAGGCCAACAAGCATGTCTTTTCACCTTTGTATTCACAGTATCGCAGACCTATTAGTTAGAAGATACTCAGTAAGTACTTGTTGAATGAGTGAAGAATGATGGAAGTAGCAAAACCAATAAGAAGGGAGCAATGTATTAATATATTTTCTAACATAGATTCTAATAAAGTATGGACTTATGTGGATTGTGGGAAAGGGACAAATGTATTTGGTTTTTTAGGTCCCATTAGCACAATTTTCAATGAAATTGGCACAACCCTTGTATTTCATAGGTATCGTAATACCAAAGTTCTCTGTCTAAGGTTGCTTGAATTCTGGTGATATCCGCATATTCCAAAGAATAAGTCAGTGGGGTAAATCCAACTTAACAGGATGTTGCTATATGACCGAGGCCTCCTCCAGATGGTGATTCCTGGAAAGTTAAGTATATACCATTGGCTGGAAGATGAGAGCTTTCATACAATGGAAATGCTTTCTTAAGGTCAAGTCAAAAGCCCTCTCTTATATTAAACAGGATGTGTAAAATAACTACCTGAATTAACAGAATCTGCACATCCTTCAGAATCTAGACAAACATGATTATTCTACAGCAGAAATAAATTTTTAAGTAGCTCTACTCTCTGATATTACAAAATTGTTATTTATCGACAGCATATTCTTCACCATAGTTGATGTCTTCAGAATCTGAAAATCCTGTACAGTACACATTGAAAACAATGTATGTGAATGTATTTATAATTCTTCCTTAAAATTAATTTTTACAAAAGTTAGAGAAAATGCTCATACCAATTCAACAAAATTCAATCTGTGCTAAGATTTTTGTTCCATCTCATGCCACTTTGCAGAGAGAGCAGGTAACAGCTGAGTTAGCACAACATCCCCATCGCTCCTGGACATCAAATTTATTGCCACTTAGAAGTCACTTGCTCAGGATTTTGCTTTTTAGAACTTTTCACAGAATAGTTTTACTACCTAAAGTAATATAAAAAACAGATTTTTAAGTAGAGAATTGGAGAAAAAGAAATCGATGAACATTTCAACAAAGGAAGAAGACTTTAATGAATTTTTGCTGGGAAACAATTAAAATGTCTCAGCCATCTCAGCTGAAGTTAAAGTCAGACCCAGAAAACATCACCTCTTCCTTAATACAACTCTTTGCTACTTGTTACAAGTCAAACACTTTTAGAGGCAACTTTCAACAAGACTGAAGAGTTTCTTCTAAGACAAGAATAACTGAAGTATTTAGACATGAACCTAGAACTTCAGGTTTGAAACTCTTGAATTTGCTTGATCTTTAAAAACTCAGTACTCAGAAAGCTAATTTCTACCTCTTGCTTGACAAAAGTAGAGTCAGAATTAATGAGTCAATCAAACATGAAGAAATCCTTAAGCTTCCCCACCACAAAGTTGTGCGCTACAAAAAAGCCCTATCATTATCAATGAGAAACCTTGAAAATTTGTTAGATGGATAAAGATCTGACAGTCCAAGTGGCAAAAAAACACAGTCACAACATTTGAAGGCAAGCTTGTGCCCCTTTACCCTGAATGTCCCGTGTCTACCTGTCTGCTATCCCAGTGAATCACCGGACTGGGACACAACCCAATTTCCATTAGTAGGAGATTGGCTAAATTATTTTATTAATTTAAGTGCTATTTATTTTATTTACACTAAATAGAATCATATAATGTAATATTCATCAACTGCTTTTAAAAATGAGCAAATTCTCAATATAATGACATAAACTTCTAAAATGAAAAGATAATTATATTACATTAAGTGAAAAAAGTCAGAACAATATGTAAAGTATATTTTATAAAATGAAAATATATATTACATATACAATATAAATTATACATAGACAGAGATTCATTTCTGTACATACTTATTAAATCTGGAAAGTTCTATTTCAAACTGTCAAAGTGACTCCCTGTAGAAATGGTGGAGGAGCAGAGACCTGTGTACATTTTATATAATAAAATCTGACTCCAAAGGCTCACACCCCAAATTGTCCAAGTATGCAGGCTCCAGAATGGCTTAGGGGATGGTGCCAGCAGATAGAAACTAGCCCCAGAGATTGTAGCCCTCAAACTTAAGCAGAGTTGGTGTGGGTTGTGGATTTTCTTTTACAGCACACTCACAGACAAGCACTACAGGAAGGTGTAAAAGACTTTGCTTCCAGAAAAGAGGAAAATAGCAAAAGCTTGTCAGAACATTAAGGTATAAAAAGCAAGACAGATGAGGTTCAGAACAAGGCACACATCTTAAGGCAGGAGAGTTTGAGGCAGACTACAGAATGGAAATGAACAAACACCCTGCACTAAGGGCCAATGGGCAAGGGGAGAGTGGGGATGAGAAGGGACTACATGGTCCTTCCTAACACACAAGACTCTTGGTCTCACTGGCAGCCAACTAGAAGGCAAGTCTGCGGTACATGGGCTCAACCATTAGATCCATCAGCTGATCCAGCTTCCCACAACTGCAGAAGACAGGCTAGGAAAATGAGGCAAGGGCAGATGAGAAAGGGGTGACCTTTAATGTTTGTTTACACTCTAAGGTTTATTGTTCCAACATTTTCCTCAAGTAAATACAAAGGCTACATTGTAGATAGTAGAAAGGGTCACTGGAATTAGATTGACTTAGATTTGATGACTCTGGGACTTTTGGTAACATCATTTGTTTGAGCTTCCCATCCTCAAACCAGGGGTATTGGGAATAAAATTAAAACGGGGGTGGGGGGGAATAAAAAGAGAATATTTAATTAATTATTGCTATGATTTTTTTGTACGTTATTATAATCCCTTTGAAAATTCCTCCAAAAAGTTAAATGTATCCTCGAAATTATAAGAAACTGTAAGACAACTGTCTGACAAGACTTGATTTCTTTTACTATGTGCCTTACTAGCAGGAAGTAACTTGAAGCAATGAAAGAACACTGGTATTTGCTCACTAGAATGCTTTTAAACATTAACCACCTGACCTAGTTTTCCACTGCTCACTTAAGAGTTCTGAATAGGGGATCACGGCAGGTTACCACTTTTTTTTAAATCCCTTTTTTTCTCATGTTGAAGCATTTTAAAGGAAATTATAGACAGTACATTCTACCCCTACATTCTTTGGTATAAATGTTTAAAAACATTTTCTACATACTCAAATTATTATTATTATACATAAAAAATAATTTTCTTTGTATCATCTAATACCTAGTCCATATTCTAATTTTCTCTAATTGTCCCTAAAATGTCTTATTCAAACCAGGATCCAATCCAAGACCTCACATTATATCTGGTTGCTATGTCCCTGAATTTCCCTTCAGTCTAGAAACTGTGATGTTACAACACTCTTTCTCTTTTTAGTCAAACCTCTTACTTCATATTTACTCTGTGGCAACTCACTATGATGGAGCTTCTACTCACCACAGTCAGTGGAAACTACTGCCTGGAAGATTGGTCATGCTCTCTAGTTCCCAAATCCAGTGACTTCTTCTCAATCTTACTTCTTCTCGAATATTCTGCAGCACCTGACACCAATGGCCACATACTCTTTGAAACGCTGCTATTTGCCTTCATATCCCTGACTGTTCTTTCTCTGTACCTTTTGCTGCTCTCTTGTGATTTGCTTTCCCTTTAAATGCTGACGTTCCTCCATCGTTTGATTCTTACTCTCATGGCTTCAACTATGAACACTAGTGTAATTATCTAATCCTCTATCTTTTGCTTTGATTACTATTTTGCACTCTAGATGCTTAAAACAACATCTCTCAAATAACAGTCCAAATATAAATATTGCAGGGAAGTTTCATGGTGTCAGGAGCCCAGGCGTTTTCACGCTTGTCTCTTGAATTTGTGTCCTCTCCTCCACCCCCATAGCCACTGCCTTAATTCAAGGTTTCATCTTCTCTTATTTAAACTATTCTCATGGCCTTCTTTCTGATGTCATTGCTTCTGGCAGCTTCCTCACTACTTCTAGAAACTGAGCTGATCTGATTGTTTCTAAGAGAGTCCAAATGAATTACCATGATTGTCAAGGCCCTGCAAAGTACTGCCTAGTTTTACTATTTCATCTCCATTTCCAACCACTTCTTCACATTAAATCGCTGTTTCCAAACATTCACAAACTTTTGTTCCTTCCTGATTTGGCCAGAACTGAACTTCCCTCCTCGCCTCTGTTCTGCTGGTTTTCTGCCTCATCATTCAACAAGGCCCGCTTTAATATCATCTCATTTGCTGAATGTTATCTTCTCTATGAGCTCTCCCAACTTCTTCGCACTAAACCCAACTCAAAATATTTAATGAGCAGAAAGCAAGGTAAGAACTAGAGATACTAAGATAAATAAGAGTGCTTCTGCCCTAAGAGGTTAAATATTTAGCAGATGAGATGAAAACTTTACTAATTATAATAAAATATTATCAACAAGAATACTGCAATATGAACAGAATGCTGTGGGGGCAATTAACCTTTCCTGCAGACAAAATCAAGTGTTCTGTCTCTATATGTAATAGCACTTTGTTAATGTAGTATGTTCAATAAATATGTTTATATCTCTCTTTCTCCACCAACTTATGAGTTTGTTGAGAACAGAAACCGTGCTACCCACACCACCATTTTACTAATCACCAAAAGAAATAAAAATTATTTCATTTTGAGGCCTGTTTATACAAGTATAGAAAAAAAGAGTCAAACTTTAAATAACTACGTACTATATTGCAGAGTAAATTTTTAAAAACCAGATTAAAATAATACTGAGCTATCTTTATATTATGAAGAAAACAAAATTTACTTATTCAGTAATTCAAGTGGGAAACTTTACTTTTTCAGGTATTGAAAAAATGATTTATCTTCCACAGAAAAAATTTAATTTAAAATAATGGGCATGTTAAGAAAACTAAACCATTAAGTATAATGCTTTTTAATTTACTAAAGTTTGATTTAATTGTAATAATACTTTATTGTTGTCACATGAAATACAGTAAAAATTGATTAAGAGATATATACATGTGAAAGAAAAGCATTTAAATATCAGAGATATTGAGATGTAATTCTACACCAAGCTCTTCTAATCAAGTGTAAACTTAACACATTCCAAAACTCAAATTAAATGGTTAACTGACCTAACAGTTGACTGTGAAGTTCAGTTATTGTGGTTGCTAATGTATTTACAGAGAAAACATATTCTTACTATTTGGGAAAAAAAAACACTCATTTAGGATGGCATTAATTTCCTCATTTTGCAAGAAAAAGAAAGTGATTCTAAGAGAGGTTTAGCAATTTTCTGCATTTCACATGGTAAGTCAACTGGGAAATAAAAAATAGGACTCCAGTCTATTCAATGTGATAATAAATGTTAAAAGAGCTTCAAAAACTGTAAAGAGCTATAAAAATGTAGGTTCTGTACATGCTCAATTAGAACACTATGTGTTCAAAAACACTTCAACTAAATTGTTACAAAAGACTCGTTTTCCCATACCATAATACTGTCATTAAGATGAATGTTTATTGTTATTTCAAAAGGAAAAATAAAAGGCATTTCCTTGAACTGAAGAAAATACATTTTACTTTTTTAATGTAATGTCTTTCTGTGATCTGCTTGTGATGGCTATTGGGAGCTCTTTATTTGTTTTGCTGCCATTTTGAATAGTTTATTATTTCTCTAACCAGCCCCACAAATTTATAGCCAAGATTCTGTACCCTCCTATTTAACACTAAACAGAGAAATATTTCAATTTTTCAGGGGACTGAAACTGGAAATTTTCTGACAAGAGACTCTTAGTAGATCTTTTCTTGAACAAAGGCCTTGACTGTAGGTTAGCTATATTTGAACATCTTAACCTCAAAACACACTTTCAACTTCCTTGTCTCCACCTGACATGGAGGCAGAGCTAAACAAACAATTTTAGATCATTTGGATCATAGCGGATCTGAAGGAAATTATGTCATGATTGTTTTATTATGGGAGAGATGCTGTAAATGCCACTAGATTTTGATTGTAGCTTTTTAAATTAGTTGCCAACAGCACCGATGTGCGCATCTGTATTAATGTGATGATAGCACTGATTTCCTCAGGAAACACTCAAATGATCAAAAACAGTTGTGCTTTAAACCATGTTTCAGGGGGCCATGCTTGAGGTTAAGAGCAACCAGGGATGCTTTCTCCTGACACCATTTTCGTGCCTATTTGTTCTTACGGGTTTGAATTTTTCATAACAAGCCAAACCTCATAGTGGACTCAGTCTAACATGAGAAAGTTGCTAGCCAACTCGCAGTAACTCCAGCCTAAGCATTCTTCTGTAGGTACATTTGTTCGTGCAGTTCCAGATCCCAGCCCCACTGCTTAAGTTCTTCACTGTTTAACGCTTAAGAATAGTTCCTATTGATTGCTCCTGAAAAAAAAAGGAATTGTAGCAATCGATGGACTTCTCAACTGACATTTCTATCTATTGCCAATTTAACCTCATGTTTTACTTATGGAGTGTAAACGGATCCATTGGACTTAAGGTTATAGAATGGCAGAAACAGGCCTTTGATAACAAAATCTAAACTTGTTTTCGGCGAAAGGTACCCACTCCTCACTGAACCGTCCGCAGCAGCACAGTGACAGTGGTCAGAAACCACAGTGTCCCCAAGCTTCCCCATTCATTTCCTCTGTAGTTGATCATCAGCATGCAGCAGAGTGCAAAATCCACTGTCTGCGAGAAATGCCAGGAGAGGTGAGAAACTCCATGCATATGGGTGAGTCGAAAGTCCTTTACTTAGTCACAAAATCTACGTGGCCTAAGCTCTTAAGTCTGACCTATTTTCCTAACTGGAACCCAGAGCTAGCCCAGCCCCAAGAAAAGTTTTCCTTTAAAAATTCACTGAATTTCAACACTCTTACTCTTTTCTCTTTGTCCCGTACTCAGGATTCTTCACACTCCTAGGTGCCTCCATTCTGAAAATGCACTTTTCCAGGATGTAATTATTAAACAGGGCCAATCCCTTACTTCGTCACCATTTTAGTCACAGGGGCCAGACGGTAACCATTCTATTGAGTCATAACCCCTTTGAGAATCTCAAAGTCGAGTTCCTCCAACCAGGGACATTCACACATACACTCAAGTATATGTGACATTTTAGCGTTTCATGGATCCCCAGCGGACCATCCATGGACCACAGGTAGAGGAATCTCTGGAAATGGTAAGATCCCTCAGAAAATATCGAAAGACAGAACCTCCAGATGCCAATTCCAGTTTTTTCCCTAACTGTAAGGCTTCAAGCAAGCCAATTAAAATTTTTTGAGCTGCTGTTTTCTCATTTACAAGATGATAATACTGCTATAACCACCTCTCTGGGTTCTATCAATAAAAATGTTTATGTACATCAAAAGTTTGTGATTACATATCTCTGTATAGGTTAAAGTATGTCTTTTAATTAGAAACCTTGGAGTGACCTTTGACTCTTTGTTTCCTATGGTCTCCTAAAATGTTAGATGTTCCTTGAGTGCATCTCTCATTGACTCATGCACCTTGGTCAGGTTCTTATGCTTGAGCCTCAATCCCTGCTCCTCGTTGTTATACATGTGCACTGTTATATGTGAATAAATATACATAAGAACATATATACATGATGTATACACACCATGCCTACATCTATGTTTGTGTATGTAAACATACAAAATTTTATATGTGAATATAATATATATTCATTTATCTCTGTGACTTGGCTATGCTTCTATGAGATAACCATGCTTTCAACAATAATGTATTGTTTGATCTAAATGATGGTCTCTCTCCTATCACTTGCCTACTGGCACAAAGTAAGCCAAGACAGAAAATTTAGAGCATATACAGAGTATGTGCTAATGGGGGGAGGGGAGGGCATGGGAACGAATAGCCAATGAAGAGGCTTTTGTTAAGAAAATTTCACCTCATCCAACAGAACAAAAATTTTGAAAGAGATATTAAGAAAATGTTAAATAGAATACAATAGTATTCTAATGCCTTTACAGGTGTTCACAGACTAGACTCTCGTAAGAGCTAATTCACACGCAGTCCTCCTTACCCTGGTACCGTGGGAAACACTGGGACCTCCTCCAGCTTAGAGCCCATCTCTGAAAAATTGTGAACATTCAAGAGTAAAATACTAGCAATTGAAAAACTTAACGGCACAATATATTACTACATGTCATACTGGTGTTTGAGATTATATATTTCTGAAGATCATGATATTTATAAATATAGCATGTTCTTTAATAACTAAGCATCAACAATATATAATCACATTAAAAGCACTGAGGCATGGCATCTGGGACATAAATCTATGATACACACGTGATCCATGTTTGGATTTAGTGAACATTTTGGTTCATCGGTGCTGCCAGTAACAAGAAGGCTCACTCGTGGCTTTGTGCCCTGCACTGCAGGATTCTGCTTTCTATAAGTCCTAGCCTCCTTTCACCCAAACAACACAGCACTGACTGAAACAGCGAAAACACCTGCAAAGAAGCAAGAGGTTACTTCTGTATTCTGTCTTATTCCCTATAACAAAATGCTCATAAAAATATTCTTAGTTTGTTCTTTCTCAAAACTTCACAATGTGATTTAAAATGTAAAATAATCTCAAATAGGTAATACCTTAAAGCAGAAAAATACACATTTTTTGGAAAATAAGTTGCAAAAATTCTCTCTTCTGAACTAGCACAGTATTATCACTTTTTGGTACAGAACTTTACACCAAATTCGTTTAGAACTACTAAACATAATTTAAAATTTTATTCAGGTAAAATGTCCTAGCATGCTATTTTGTGACAATCATTGTGAAACAGACTGTTTCATAATTCAGCTAATTTCAAAATTCACTGTGATAAGTAAGAAGAATTCCAGAGTTGAGGGGTAAACATAATGAAAGAAAGCAATCCAAAAAGGTCTATTATTATCTACTGCACGTAACAAATCACCCCCAAAACTTAGCAACTTAAAAAAACAGTAAAGGGCCGGCGGAGTGGCGCGATGTTTAAGAACTGGCTTGGGACGCCAGACGGCCCCGGTTCGGATTCCACATATGAGGGCCAGTGACACTGCCCTCCACAGCTAAGATATTGAACAACAACTCAACCTGGAGCTGGGCTGCCGTGGGTCACCGGCGACGGCATAGGCTGCAGCTCCTGTGGCAGTTGGTTGCCATGGGCTACCGTATGTAGCCAGCAGCCAGCATGAGTGGCCAGCAGCCGCAGTGAGCAGCCGTCCAGAAGCCGGCGACTGATCTGCCTCGCCNGGGAAAAGCGCAATGATGGTGCCAACTTGGGCCAGTGAAGCAACGTCCTCCACAACTAGACTGAAGAACAAAACGACAGCAACTTGTCTGTTCCCCTTCCCCCAATTCCCCAGCACTGTTCCCATCCCCCCAATTCCTCAATAAAAATCTTTAAAAAAAAAAACAAAAATCAGTAAATATTTGTCATCTCACATGGCTTCTGTGGGTTAAGAATTATCTGGGAGCATCTCAGCTATGTGGTTCTAGCGCAGGGTCTCTCACGGGGCTGCTGTCAAGATGTTGGTCTGGGGTTAGTCATCTGAAGGCTGATGGGGAGATGCATCCACTTTCAAGATGGCTTACTCTCATGTATGGCCAACTGGTTCTGGGTATTAGCAGGAGGCCTCAGTTGCAGACCATATGGGAGTTCCACAGAGCTGCTTTAACGTCCTCACCTAATGGCAACTGACTTTCCCCAGAGCAAGTGATCCGGGAGACAGAAAGAAGGAAACTACTGTTTTTTTATGAGTCTCAAAAGTTATACGTTGTCATTTCTGCAATACCATATTTGTTACACAGGTCAGCCCTATTCACTGAGGGAGGAATCTACACAAGGGCGTGGATACCAGGAGGCAGGGTTCACCAGGGTCATCTTGGAGACTGGTGAACCCGGATCCACACAAGAACTCTAAACCACCAAAATACTCAGTGTGTCTGGAAGGGTGGAGGTAGAGAGCATGAAAAGGTTCCTTGGACTGAGAGAGACCAAGTTTCAAGAACTAAGTGTGTGATTGGGGAACATAATGTAACTTCTTTGAACTTGAGTTTTCTCATTTTTAAAACAAGGTTACAACATTGTGGCAGACCTGATAATGTTCACCACTGTCCATTTTCACATTTCCCTTCCTCTTTACAGTGAGGTGGGACCATGTGACGAGCTCCAGCCAATGGGCTATAAAAAAGAAAGTAATGTGTGTAACTGCCAGACTGAGGCCTTAAAAACTAATGAATGAGTTTCCTCTCAATTTGTCCCTGCCACAATAAGTGAGGAGCCCCTTGCTCAGGACAGTGTAACTGCAGGGCAGGGTGGTGTTTCCCCCATCCTGGGCTGCAAATTTCACAAGGAGGAATTGTCTTGGAAAGTTACCTGTCACCATAGTGAATTTGATGTAAGCAAAAAATAAACCTTTACATTATTAGGCCATTGATATTTAGAGACTGTTTGATACTGTGGTATAATCTAGACTATTCTAATTTGCATACCTAAAAGAATGAAACTGATTTTGAGAATTAAATGAGAAAACACTATTAAGCTTCTAACGCAGTATCTAACACATGATAAGTGCTCTAACATGTCAGTTTTTCAACACCTTCTCAACTCTAAGTCTGTTCCCTTATTAGCAAAAAAAAAGGGGGGGTATTTATCACACAGGATTGCTATTAAATTAAAAGAAACAAAATACATGAAAAATTTTACCACATACAAATGAGGTAATAAACATGAGGGGTTTTTTCCCCCTCTTTCTTCTGACTAGTGATCAGAGGTGATTCAGAAGGTATTTTCCTTCCATGAAAACTTCTCTTCCTCTACATTCAAAGCCTCAGAGTCCCTGGGAAGCTAACATACCGAACTTATTTCATAGTTCCAGCAAAAACATTATGTTTTCTATTTAAGACATAAAATGATGACAGAAATTAGAATAGTTTAAAAGACGTATCAATCCTGACATTAATTCAATGACTTCATTTCAGAATTACTCTAAATTAGTTCTATTTCCTTGCATGTAAAGAAAATGCAATTAACTTTTTCAATGTTCACATTAAAGGTCCATAAATGCCACCTTTCGAGACTTTCGTCCCACCAAGGGAATTAATGTAAGAAGTGACTTAACCTCTGTCATCTCTAAACACAATAACATAAAAAACTAAAGTATAAGTGGATCCTCTGGACCTAAATGAATATAAGAGACAATAAGGGGAATTATTTTAATAGAATTCAGCCATTTGTGTGTCGATAGTCATTATGCCATTTCACAGGGTTTGTTCCGGAAAGATTTTATCAAGACTACATTGTGAGCTCTCCATCAACAGACTAGTAAAACTCATCTATTTCCTCATTAAAAAACTAGTTAAGTGTGTCTTTGTGATGTAAGCCATGTGATCATTGGTCCAACTGTTATATGCCCAGGTCACACAGCCTAACACTGGAGTGCTGGTGTCATTGGAATGTGGCTTTTCAGCCACATAAAGACTCCAGACACTTAGGTGCTCTCTAACTGTCCACTGAAAGGGTCCCAGCAATAGCCAACATGCCCATTGCAGCACAAAAAAAGTAGAAGAGCATGCACTCTGCTGCTCTCCCTCTACTCAACAGAACTGAGAAAATAAACTGCCCAGATCCATTCTGCTTTCCCGCCCTGCAGCCAAAGATACAGGCAAATGAGAGAGCCACTGTTAGGAATTGCAGGTGCTCTGTCTCAAACTAATCTGTATCTGACAGACCAGCTTTGCTCTTCTGTGTGTTCCCTGTGCTGCAGAATCAATGTGCCAGTGGTGCTGAGTCATGGTGACACAGTATCTTCCTGAAGACATTAACAAATGAGATGTTACAAGGTCACAGTCTCTCCCTACTCCGAGGCCATGTAGCGCTTTACCTGTTCAAGGTTGAACATTGCTGCCTTAGAGTCTGGGTGTTTGAGGACCTCACGCAAGACCTCCTCAACTAGTGTGCTTACCTAATGCACCTATGTAAAACTAAACTTGCAATCAAATAGTATTAGATGACACCTAAGTAAAAAAAGAAATTATAAAGAAAAATTAAGTATGAGAATATATATGATAATATTTAAATAGTACATTAATTGTTTTGTGTATAAAGTAATAAACTTCTTGGAACATGAAAGCTCTTCTATTAGCATCACTGCTTGTTGCTTCTTTGTCTCAAGATTTATGATTTAAGCATGAATTCAAAGTGCATGATTTACTCCTCTAGCAGAATTCTTTAATTGTAATATGGGAAGAACAGTTCTATTAACACATCAAAAAATTAAAAGGATTATACACAACTGCATTTTAAAGTAAATGGTAACAATTACTAGGCACAAGACATTATTCAATACAAAGATTAGTTTTAATGAGATCATTATGTTTTCAGATACTTGGATTATTCTATGTATTGGAATGGGATAAAGAATCAATTTCCCACCATGTATCTTAAGTTATTTCTATAATACCCAATAGATTTATCAAAATAATAATAACATACTAATATACAAATATGCCCCATATTATACATTTTGTGTTTCTTGTTTAAATGTAACTAGAATCTATGAAACATTGTTTAGCATGCTGTGGGGAACCAAACAGAAGTGTTAGGAGAGTGTTCCTGCCTCTAACGACTTTAAGGCCTTGCGGCAATAACACACAAACTTACATACACATGATTTCTCCCTTATCTTTTATCCTCAAACCTTCTGCCCCTACACCAAAAAATAAATTAATTAATTAAAAAAATAAAATGCCAGAAAAATTGTTCAAATCCTAATAATTCTTAAAAATGTTTCCACTCAAGATTTCTCAACTCCTTCTACAACTACTCTATTCCTATGCCATCGTGTCATCACCCATAAACTACCACAATAAACTGGTCATGTATCTTTCCATGTTCTAGGTAGATTCCGAAAACAAGCAATTAGGTATTACTGACTTAAAATTTTGGGGAATTCCTTGTTGACTAAACAATAAGATCAAAATTCATAAACTGATATGAAATGCTCTCTATCAGCTCATCTTGCCTGTCTCCAAACCTAATTGCAAATCTCACACTTATTACTGCTTCCAGAGTACTCCCTTCCCCTGCCATCTTCTTACAATTAACAAGTTATGCCAGATTATTTTATAGGCTGAGTTGTTGTGGGGATTTTTCAATTATTTCATTCTCTCTCTCTCTCTCTCTCTTTCTCTCTCTCTCTCTGCATTAACTCTTTTTGCCCAACAAACTTTTATTGATTGTTGAAAACCCAATTTCAGTGTCACCTATTTAGTGAAGCCTTCATCAAGCTACTTTTTATGACTCTACCGGCAATTTATTTCATTGTTATAACACTTGTCACTTGGCATTATAATGTCAATAACACCTCTCTCTTTCCAGAGCTATACTGTGAGTTCCACATGGGCAGTGATTCTGCTTTATTTTTATTGCCCCAGCACTAAGCACAATTCCTACACATAGAAGATGCTTGGCCATGTTGAATGAATGATGAATGAATACCAAAGTGCTTTGAAAGTTTTCAGAAGGGAGAATTCAACATGTTCTGGTGTGATCAAGAATTGCTACATTAAAATATGTGTAATAAAATGTTTGTACATATTTTAAATATACTAATAAAGTAAGAAATATTCTAAAGCATGAATAATCATTCTTCAACCCTTTTTAACTTCAGACTCTCTCAAGACGGAATACACTTATACTATCATACATGCTCTTTAATATTCTGTAAGTATGTAGTTGCAAGAGCCTTTAGGTTCAAATTCATTTAAATTCTTGGGGTTAGAGAAGTAGGAAAAAATTCTTCTATCTACATCATGATTGTCTAATGTATCAGTAATAATTTGTAACAATTATATTTATAATACTTCAACAAATGAAATCATTTTAGTGCTATAATGTAACCTTTTCACTTATTTAAGCAGTATTTCTCACCACTTCATTGAGAAATACTACCATTCTACTTAGGATAAAAGCTGCCTAATATCTAACTCCAAACACTCTTACATAGCATATAGGTAGGATTGCCAAATTTAGAAAAAAATAAAAATAAAAAACCTGTAGAATGGTCAGTTGAATCTGAATTTCAGGTAAATAACAAATAAATTTTTTAGTATAAATATGTCCAATGTAATATTTGGGGCATACTTACACTAAAAAAAATGGTTATTTTTATGAAATTCAAATTTACATGGGTATTCTTTATTTTATCTGACAACTCTATGCGTAGCATACAATAAATCGATGCTAGGAGCCTCTTAGCTGACCAAAGACTACCAGCTATAAAGACTAGCTTTTCTGGTACACAGAGGAAACCTAAGAACCTCAGCCGTCTTGCATGCTCTACGGACTTACAGAAAAGACACATCCTCTCCCATGAGCTTCTGAAGCATTAGGGGTCTCAATAGGAAACTCAGTCTGATGAAAGCACAATCCAAGATCATGTCTGAGGGTATAAAGAAGAATAGACATTACGGTCTCTACAGAACTAGACTCTGGATGTTGTTCTGCTACTGTGTTAAAAGGTCTTATTTTATAACTATTGTCATCTGCTCAGTAATACTGATGGTATACAAAAGGCCAGCAGTTATATGAAAAAGTGTTTAACATTACTAAACATAACTGAAACACAAGTCAAAACCACAATGAAATATCACCTCATACCTGTTAGAATGGCTATTATTAAAACAAACAAACAAACAAAACTGTTACAAGTGTTAGCCATATTGAGAAAAGGGAACCTTGGTAAAATGGTTGGTGGCAATGTAAATTGCTATGACTCATGGAAAACAGTATGGGGGTTCCTCAAAAAACTAAAAATAAAATTGCCATACGATCCAGCAATACCTCTGGGTATTTATCCAAAGGAATTGAAATCAAGATTTCAAAGATTCCTGCACTCCCATGTTTACTGCAGCATTGTTCACAATAGCCAAGAGATGGAAACAGTATAGATGTCCAACAATGGATGAATGGATAAAGAAAATGTGGTGTATACATATAATGAAATATCATTCAGCCTTATAAATGAGAGAAATCCTGCCATTTATGACAACATGGATAGACCTGGAGGACATTATGCTAAATGAAATAAGCCAGACACAGAAAGACAATACTATATGATATCACTTATATGTGGTATCTAAAATAGTCAAACTCATAGAAGCAGAGTAGAATGGTGATTGCCAGATTATGGGGGAGAGGAATGAGGAGGTGATGGTCAAAGTGTACATAATTTCAATATGCAAGATGAGTAAGTTCTGAGATCTACTATACAGTATAGTGCCTATAACAACACCCTTTTATATTAATATTTTCGAAGAGAGTAGATTTTATATTGTGTTTTTACCAGTCATCACCATCATTATCATCATCATCACCATGGCTAGAGGAAACTAGGAAGTGATGGGTATGTCTATGACCTTAATGGTGATAATAACAGGTAACCATTTATCACCAAGCTCATTCAGTTGTATACATTATATATGTTCAGCTTTTTATATGTCAATCATACCTCACAAAGTGGTATAAAAAATTTAAGTTAATGGGCAGTTTCTATAACCCAGAGGCTATTGTGAGACTTTGTATGCATTACTACTATTAATCCTTACAACATCCCTACAAGAATGTTCCATTATCTCTACAAATAGAAAGACTGAGACTGAGATAAAATAATAATTTGCCCAAGGCCACACAGTGAGGAGGGATGGACATGAGACTCAAATCCAGATTTGTCTGACTCCAGAACAACGTAAGTATCTAATAATGATATATACTGACTTTCCGTGCTCAGATTCTCCTAAAGGGAATGCAAAAGTGCCCAGATGAGTTGACACAGAGGTAAATGGTCTCAGGATAGATACAGTCCTGAGCAAGAACACAAGTGTGTGTATCTCTGTGTGGTCACATAACATACACAGCTTTCTCTAAAGATTTTTCTCTAAAATCAAGAAGAGTTACAAAACCAAATCTCTGCCATTCCCCTTTCAGTATATTTGAAGTTTCCTATTTGGTACATTATCATCCTAAGAAGCTAGCACAATTCCAAAAGGGCCTACCCAACTTTCAACTATAAACCTGCATATTAAATCAGCAAGGTACAGGCAAGTAAATACAAAAACAATTTGCTCATCACTTCATTGTTTTCCCAAGTACAAAAAAAAGAAAATGATCATAATACCCTAAAACAGAGCAGAACGCTCATCTGAGTCACACCAAGTAACTTGATTACTGCTAAAGTAAAATTTGAAAAGGATTGAAGTAATTTTTATGATCAGCCTTTTGAAAGTCATTCAAAAGTGCTGCAATACCACTCACTTCAAAGAAGATAATTCAAATTTAGATGTCACTCTCTCTTCAGTGTTGCTTATCAACAGTTAAGTATTAAATTGATGAGCTTAATTTATGTTATATAATTTAACTAGTGTATAATTTAAATCCTCTTATAGGAGACTTAAGTTTGATAGTGAGGTAGGTACTCGTCTCCAGAGGAGATCAATCAGACTGAAAATATTTGGTAGGGATTTTATAGAATAATGGCTCTGAACCTTGACTAGACATTGGAACCACCTTTAGCTCTAAAAAAACACTCATGCCTAGGTGCCACCATTGGAGATTCTTATAGAATCGGACTGAGGTGAGGCTTGAGCACTAGGATTTATAAAGCTCCTCAAGTTATTCAAATAGGTAGCCAAGGTTCACAACCATTGCTACAGAAGGAACCCAATCAATGGATGGGAAGTCAGGATGGATGATATTTCAGGACCCTTCCAACCCTAAGAATCTAAGTTTGATATGACTGATAGATGTAACTGATATGACCCAAGCTATAACATGGTTGTAGACTATACCTGAAGTTTCTTTGGACGTACAAAGTAGGAATAAATTGTTTTTTGGATGTAGTTTCAGAATACAAAAAGACGCTACTATTATTTATGCATCCTCCTTATATTATCAAATCTTCTCTGATTATATGTGTATATCGAAGAGATAATAAAACTGAAAATTCAATCAACTCAATTATCAAATATCTCCTGAGCATCTACTATCTGCAAGCCTCTCTTCTAGGCAGTGAACATTCAATAAGGAGTTAGCCAGAGTTTTGGCTTTTATTGGAACTTACAATTTAATAGGCACAAATGGCTGCATTATAAAAGTAAGGTGAGTATGTTTGAAGCCTAAATGCATGGTGGTGGTTCATTGAAGAGATTACAACCAGTTGTGAAGAAGGAGTAAAGCAGGCAGAAGGATTTTTTGTAAGCACAATAGTCCATACCTTATATATTTTATTGAAGGAGAATAAATATCAAAGTAAAATTTATAAGTTGTAGGTCAGACTTTATGTATATCAGAAGTAAATGTGTCAGACTCTTTCACCTCACTAAACATTTACTGAAAGGAATTTTGTTATACAAAACCAAATCAATCCTTTGAGAGATTTTTTCCAATCAAGGGCTAAAATAAAATTTTCTAAAGTGACTCATGATATAGTAATAGCTTATGCAAATTTTAAGTTCTCAATAAGTTAAAACAATTTTATAAAAAGGCAAGTTTGTTAGTGAAATACGCTGATTCCACAGCATAAAGAATACTTGAGATCAATTAACAGACGTTTGCTAAATTTTATTTCAGAAAACTAAACTTAACACAAACCATAGTTTAGAAAGGCAGAGAAAGCAATGTATCAGAGTCAGAATTAAAGGAAGACTTTGACTAAATAAATCCTAACATCATTTCCGCTGACTGCACCCAAATGGAACTTGAAACTCGGAGAGTGATAGGAAAGGTCACTTACTCTGATAAAAAGTAATACCTCTGTTGTCATAATTTTATTGTCACAAATGAAATCCATACCCCTATGTGGTCTTAGTGGATTGTCACTGCTAGATTCAGGATCAGTCTAGGGGCAGGTGCCCAGTGGGAGCCAGGAGTAAATTGTGTTCCTTGTCTCCTAATTCCAGCATAGTGTACATATCACACCTACGATCACATCAGAACCAGTAGGCAGTGATACAAAAAATAAAATGTGTTAGCTGAAGGTATAAGAATTTGGAGTATACTAATGATAGGAAAGTCAACTCTTCGGTACAAATTATGATTTTTTTAATGACAATGATGTAGAAGACTAAGCAAGGTTTTACCAATTTTAAAAAGTCAAGTTAAATCTATCATATAAAACCATCCTTCGAAGCGAAGTCCATTAAAGGCTTGAAGTTCAGAAGATAAGACTGCTTATATGGGAGCTACATTTTGAAGTAGATATTTTAGATTCTACTTTAGGGCTGTATCCTCCAAATTCCAGTAATGAAAAACATTCACCTGATTTTCTTTCCATAGAAGGTAATCAATTCTTAGTTTAAGAAAACCCAACCTCAATTCAGCAAGTAAAATAACAATACAAGTTCTCTGCCATTTTTCAATCCTTCTCCTTAAAAATATCAACAGCAGATTAAAAACTATACACATAAAATAAAAAATTATAGCCAAACGTTATAGCATATCCTAATGCATCTCCTTTCTTTAAATATATCTTCTTTCTTTATTGAGTTCAAACTTGACTGAAATGAAAAAAGAATCTATTAATTCTGAAGCTGTGGTATCTAGAGTCCATTTCTCACATTAATATTCAAATTTTAAGGAATAAGTCAGTGGATTCTGCTATGAATAAAAATGCCTGACTGGCTTATTCTTTCATTAAATCTTGGAGGCTGTAAGAACCCTGTCTTCTTTCACGCCTTTTCTCCTCAGTACCTTCAGTCACTCCTAAGAGTTATATTCCACACACTGATGATGCCAGCATGGCTTTATGCAGCCCCACCCTCTCTTCTGAGTAGTAGATACAACCGCCTTACAATGCTCTTAAAGACATATTTTCCTCACCCACAGCCTCCCCTGGAAAGAAATTCCACCAGTTTATAATTCTAACTAAGTCAAGTAACTAAACATCAAAGGAAGTATAAAGCAACTTTAAATGAAACTTCATTGTTCCTGGTATCACATTAAATATTCAATAGGAAATCAATTATATAATTAATTGATTGACATTTTAATCAGGTCATCTTCATTTGCTAGGTTATCTTAACTGTGTTTTCTCAGAACATTTAAACTTTGGATTTTCCAATGCTATTCCCAAGAAAAAGAGAAGTCTGTTATTCACTGTCACGTCCAGATAATAAGTAGCCATCATAAGCCCAGCGGTGCCAGGATGCAAAGCTGCCCAGTCACCTGAATACTGGAGGAGGAAGGGTGCTCATTGGTTCCATCCCCTCTCCCAAGCCAGGATTCTCATTTACGAGGCAGAACATTTCCTACAAGCCCTTGAAAAAGGCAAATTCAAGATAGACTTTAAATATCTAGGTTATTTTTCTCTAAAGAAAATAAATGAATGACAGAGCTTAAAGTAGTCAGGTAGGAACAAAGAAAAGGGCTACGATTTTCATGAATAATACAAAATTGACAGAATAGGCTATTTATAGTGTTCAGGGTGTATGCAGCATTGACAATAGCAAAACTAAGACTTAAATACACAATGAGGGTGGGGATGGGGGTGAAGTAGTGAAAAGTAATAAAAAGCCCAGTAGCAAAAAAGAGTTCAAATCTGCAAATGAGATTTTTAAATCCTAAGAAGTAAAAAATAGTTGGGCAGTGAATCTCCTACGTAGCAGAGCAGTGATGGTAAAAGGTTGCTTTAAAACGTGCTTCATTCATTCGTAACTAGGGCAAAAAGCACCAGAGTATGGGAACAACCCATATAATATACCTCAAAGGTTTAAGGTAATTATTATTAGATATAAGAAATTAAGGGAGATAATAAACATGAAATAAAATATACATATTAGAGAAGCTGTAAAATATTTTTAAATACTCACTTTGGTGTATGCAGATGACTAAGATTCAACTCTATGTGATATATAGGAAAAGGTATTTCATAATATTCTAGTACAGATATTTGGCAACGTTGTTTAACTCAAGAACAATATTAGGATTTCAAAACTGTCTGTTTGCAGCCAGTCCCACTCTGGACAATACAAAATGTTCCAGGCTTCTTTAGGCCCTGAAGGCCTCTGAAGGCTTATAAGAATTGGTTAGGCTCATAAAGCACAAAAGGAGGCTTAGTGAGAACATGGCTTCCACTAGGCCTTCATTCAAGCTTTATTTGGATAATTTTCAAAAATTTATTTATGTAGCCTTTAGCATTAGGTAAAAGATTTAAAATATTATATTAAATGAAAAATAATAATTGTGTCATAGGTCACCCACTGGAATATGTACCTGACAAGGAAATGAGGAGAAAAGAGCTTATAAATAAATGTCTATATCCTAGGTATTGTGTTAGGAACTCTACTTATGTACTCTCTTTTAGTCAGTACAAATATATAAAGGAGGTATTCTCCCTCTACTAACAAAACAAAACAAGCTAACAAACAAAAACAACTCTGAGGGTGCAGAAAATTTGCAGCTAGGATTCCAATCTTCATCTAATTCCAAAATTCTCATACTTATACTATTGTCCTTATCAGTATACTTAAATATAGTTAAATATCAGTGTATTTAAATATACAACTATCTAACAGTGATGGTCAAAGGAAGACAATAACGCAGAGGCACTGACTGGCCTTTAGACAGGGTTATACAAATCTAGCCCATATAAATCAATAGGACTGGGGACATCTTTACCAGCACAAGCCAAAAGAAAAGAAAATCATCTGGCTTGAGCTTGTACCAGAAGATTCTTCTATAATATGGAGGAGGACATAAAAAGTCAAAATTCGTTTATGCTTCCTTTATTAAAGGGAAATACGTAAGAAAATCAAACTCCAGATTTTTAAATATTTCATTTTTAATATAATAACATCATCAAAAACCACTATTAAAGAAGTTATTTTTACTTAGAGCTCTACTCTCAAGTTTAGGTTGGTGATATCTAAATTAAGAGCATTAACAAAGGTAAAGACAAAGAGAGAATCTTAAAAGCAGCAAGAAAAAGGCAGTTAGTTACCTACAAGGGAGCTCCCATAAGACTGTTAGCTGATTTCTTAACAGAAACTTTGTAGATCAGAAGGGATTGACACAAAATATTCGAAGTAATGAAAAGCAAGGACATACAACCAAGATTACTCTACCCAGCAAGGTTATCATATAGAATTGAAGGACAGATAAAAAGCTTCCCAGACAAGAAAAAGCTAGAGTTTATCACCACCAAACCAGTATTACAAGAAATTTTAAAGGGACTTCTTTAAGAAGAAGAAGAAAAAAATCAAAATATGAATAATAAAATGGCAATAACTATGTATCTATAAACAATTATTATATTTTAAATGTAAATGGATTAAATGCCCCATCAAAAGACATAGGGTGGCTGAATAAATAAGAAAACAAGATCCTTATATATATGCTGCCTATAAGAGACTCACTTCAGATTGAGAGACACACACAGACAGAAAGCAAGGGATGGAAAAAGATATTTCATGATAATGAAACCAAAAACAAAAAGCTAGCAATACTTATACTAGACAAAATAGACTTTAAAACAAAGGCCATAACAAGAGACAAAGAAAGACACAGCAAACCCACTTCTGGGTATTTATGTGAAGAAACCCAAAACACTACTTTTGAAGGGACATATGCATCCATATGTTCATTATAGCATTATTTACAATAGCTAAGATATGGAGGCAACCTGGGTTGCCATCAGTGGGTGAATGGAATAAGAAGAAGTGGTATATACTAAGGGTGCCAAAAAAAATGTATACACATGACTTGCACTCATCTTTTGTTATTTGTACATATTGAGTATTACAATTCTAATGAAATTTTTTCCTTTCTTAAAATTTGTATACATTTTTTGGCACCCTCTGTACATACAATGGAATATTACTCAGCCATATAAAACAATAAAGTCTTGCTGTCTGCAACAACATGGATAGACCTAGAAAGTATTATGCTATGTGGAGTAAGTCAGATAGAGAAAGACAAACATACATTTCACTTATATGTAGAATCTAAAGAACAAAATAAACAAACATGAAAACAAACTCAAAGATAGAGAGAACATTTTGATGATTGCCATATAGAGGGATGTTAGGGGGCTAGGTGTAAAAGGGAAAGGATTAAGAAGTACAAATTGGTAGTTACAAAGCATTCAAGGAGATATGATGTACAGCATAAGGAATATAGCCAATAATATTATAATAACTATGTGTGGTGTCAGGTGGGTACTAGATTTATTGGGGGGATCATTTTGTAAGTTATATAAATCTCTAATCACTATGTTGTATACTTGAAACTAATATAATATTGTATGTCAACTTTAATTGAAATATTAAAAAATTATTAAAAAGAAAGACAGAGAGATGGAGGAGAGAGGAAGAAATGAAGGAAGAAGAATATGTTAACTATGAGAGGTTATGTATATGTTAATTAGCTTGGTTGTGGTCATTATTTCACAATGTATACAATATATCAAAATATCGAATTGTAAACCTTAAATATAAACAATTCCTGTTTGTCAATTATACCTCAATAAAGCTAAAAGTGTTTTAAAGTCAAAAAAATAAACTAGGGCCAGCCAAGTGGTGTGTTGGTTAAGAGCTGTCTTGGGACGCCAGCTCTGAGAAGCAGAGCCCCGGTTCGGATCCCACATGAGGGCCAGTGACGCTGTCCTCTACAGCTAAGATGGTGAACAACAGCTTGACCTGGAGCTGGGCTGCCGTGAGTCACCAGTGACAGCGTAGGCTTCAGTGAAGCTGCAGTGGGCTGCCATAAGCTACTGTGTGTGGCCGGTAGCCAGTGTGAGCGGCCAGCAGCCATCATGAGCTGCCAAGATCCGCAGTGAGTGGCCGTCCAGAGGCAGGCGACTGATCTGCCTCACCCGGGAAGAGCACAATGATGGTGCCAACTTGGGCCAGTGAAGCAACGTCCTCCACAACTAGACTGAAGAACAAAAGGACAACAACTTCTCTGTTCCCCTTCCCCTGATTCCCCAGCACTGTTTCCCTCCCCCAATTCCCCAATAAAATCTTTAAAAATAAATAAATAAATAAACTAATTAAGGGCATTAAAAAATATCACCATTATTTTCAAAATGTCACTTATTCTAACCATCATTGAGCAAACCCACTAGGTGTCAGGGAGTACGTTTGACACTGGAGATACAGAAATAGCAAAGAGATAGCTCTATGTTTCATGCATTTGTATATCACCTGTACACCTAGGTAATGTGTGTGTGTGTGTGTGTGTGTGTGTGTGTATACATATACACATTTATATATACATTTATATGTACATATATATGTATCTTTCAGGAAGTTAAATGTGCGTATATGAGGTGTGATAAAAAATATGGAGAATGTATAATTTTTTAAAAATATATTACAGTAAAAGACACATTGCCATTAATCCCCATCAAAATATTCCCCCTCGCTTCAAACACACTTATCCCATTGTTCTTGCCACTTTCTGAAGCAGTTCTGGAAGTCCTCTTTTGTGAGTGTTCTTAGTTGTGCCATCATGGCTGCATCAATGTCCTGAATTGATTCAAAACATTTACCTTTCATGGCCATTTTTACTTTGGGGAAGAGCCAGAAGTTGCACGGTGCCAGATACAGTGAATAAGGTGGATAAGGACACACCCTAATGTTTTTATTTGACAGAAATTGCAATGTGTGACACAGAATGTTGTCATGATGGAGGACGAAGTAAAACACTCAGGAAAGAGGACTTCCAGAACTGCTTCACAAAGTGGCAAGAATGATGGGATATGTTCAAAGCGAAAGGGAGTATTTTGAGGGGGGTTAATGGCAATGTGTCCTTTACTATAATAACTTTTTTTTAATTTAAACATTCACTGTATCTTTTGACCACACCTCATAGATTAAGGCAAAAAGACCATCAGTATGCTAACATGCTGATGTTAACAATTCTACCTGTTTTAAAGTTTGGGGGCCCAAGTAAACAAGTTAGAAAGGTTAAGCAAAAGTCATCTCACAAAATTGCACTCTTCCCTGACAAAGTATTTGAAGACAAAATATTTTTTGATATCATAAAACAGAAAAAAATTTACCTTTGGAGAGAATAACTATCCTATTCCTTAAGAAACCAAAATTAAGATCTTCCAAAGCTTTCCATGGAAAGCTAGTGGGCCTCTTATAGCCTTATTCGTGCCTCCTGAGAGTCATCTCTCCTCTGGATATCTCATTAATGATGGCTTCAAAAGAGAGAATACTGGCACTGCTCTAAATCATATACTCTGGTTCAAGCAAAAGTAAATGGCCCTTCTCTGAATTCCCCACTATACAGATAAGGCAAGGCTGCAATACTTAAATACAACGTAATTAAATATTTAGATATAATACAAAGGAAATCAGCGTAGAATATGTCATGAAACTAGATAATCTAGCATATAGTTTACCTGTCTTCAGTTTAGAGTTCAGTACATGTAATCCTCCTTACTCACCTCCTAATATGCCCAAAATGCCTAATAGATCTGGCAACTTAATATCTAACCCCAAGAGAAGTATTAGAGAGTAAAGAAACATAAAGTTTCTTTTCCTGTGTAATTACTCCCACTTTCAGGGTTCAAGTTCATGTTTGAACCTTTCCTTACATATTTGGCCCTGAGATGTCTGCCTGCTTTAGGAAAGGCTCTACCTATTTATAACGGGAGGCCTTAATCTACTGGAAAATAGAGGGTTTTGTTTGTTTGTTTGTTTTAACACAGCACTATAAGCTGTAGCAGGAGGTTTATTCTGTTACAACTTTATATGACATTCATATCAAGAAATGTTAAGTCCTGCATGAAATATTAAGAAGTGAACCAGAGTAAATTTAAATAAAAGAAGTACAGTTTATATCTCACAGTGAATTCTGACCTTCATTGCATTAACATTAAAGCTAAGTAGACAAATTAAATGTAAATATAGTATCATATCATCAGTATATTATTGAAATGCTCATGCTTTTAAAATAAACATAGATAAGAAGAATCAGGGCAAAGATAATTATATTAAAATTGTTCACTACATGTACCTACAAATAGTCTAAGTGTTCTATTTCACAAGGGTATTACTTTCTTAAAAGGGCTTATGAGTTTCATAAGATATTAAATTTAAAAGTGCTTATAAGTTCAACTACACTAAAAGTAGGCATGCATTGTTACTAAAAATTTTCACAGTATCCCTATAACAGTTTCATGTAATATACAATTTATTTTTTAAATACCAAGACATTTTTAGATTGCTTTTTTGGTAAATAAATAACAAATTAAAAATGGTAAAAAGTTCTTTTGGTTATATGTATATTAATTCAAAATGAGATTTATGTCTCATGAGATTTTTAAACAAAAAATGTTTGGACAGTAGGATGTCCACCTGAAAAAGAATGAAGTTGGACTACCTCACATCTTATACAAAAATTAACTCAAAATGAATTATAGACCTAAATGCAAGGGCTAAAACTCTCAGGAGAAATCTTAGAACTACATCTTCATGATATGCAAATAGGAAATGGTTTCTTAGATATGACACCAAATACACATATGACAATTTAAAAAAATAGATAAATTGTATTTCATCAAAATTTAAAACTTTATGGTTCAAAAGACACAATCAATAAAGTGAAAAAACAATCAGTAGAAGAAAATATTCATAAATCACACACTTGATAAGAGATTTTTATCTAGAATATATAAGGAACTCACAACTCAAAAATAAAAAGACAATAACTCAATTCAAAATGGACAAAGGAGGGCTGGCAGAGTGGCGTGCTGGTTAAGAGTTGGCTTGGGATGCCAGCTCTGAGCAGCAGGGCCCCAGTTCGGATCCCACATGAGGGCCAGTGACACTGCGCCCTCTACAGCTAAGATGGTGAACAACAGCTCAACCTGGAGCTGGGCTGCCGTGAGCTGCCCGCATCAGGGTAGGCTGCAGAGGGACTGCAGTGGGCTGCCATAAGCTACCATGAGTGGCTGGCAGTCAGCGTGAGTGGCAGTGAGCCGCCATGAGCAGCTGTGCAATGGCCAGCGAGCGACTGCCTCACCCGGGAAGAGTGCAATGATAATACTAACATGGGCCAGTGAAGCGCTATCCTCTACAACTAGACTGAAGAACAAAAGGACAGCAACTTGTCTGTTCCCCTGCCCCAATTACCCAATTTAAAAAAAAAATCTTAAAAAAAAAATGGGCAAAGGATTTGAATAGACCTTCCTCCACAGAAGATATACAAATAGACAATAAGGAAAGATACTCAACATCATTAGCCATTAAGAAATGCGAATCGAAACCACAATGACATACTAATTCACACCCACTAGGATGGTTATAAAGAAAACAAAGGCTGGCAAGAATGTGGAGAAATTAGAACCCACATATGTTGCCAGAGGGGACATAAAATGGTGTGGCTGATTTAGTAGACAATTTGGTGGTCCTTCAAAATGTTAAACATAGAATTATCATCTGACCCAGCAATTGCAATACCTAGTATATATCCAAAGGAACTGAAACAAATAGCCACATAAAAATGTATATGCAATTGTTCATAACATTATCTATAGCAGCAAAAAAACAAAAGGAAACAACATGAATGTCCATCAACTGAAAAATGAATAAAGTGTCATATCCATACAATGGGATACTATTCAATAATAAAACAGAATAAAGTACTGACACATGCTACAACATGGATAAGCCTTGAAAATATAAGTGAAATAACCCACATATTGTATGATTCCATTTATATGAAATATCCAGAATAAGCAAATTCTTAGAGACAGGAAGTATATTTATGGTTGCCAGGGTCTTGGGGGAGTTGGAAATGAAGAGTGACTGCTAATAAGTACAGCGTTTCTAAGTTAGTGAAAATATTCTAAATGTAGATAGTGGTGATGGATGCAGAAGTATGTAAACATATAAAAATTATTTAATTATGTAGTTTAAAAGGGTAAATTTTATGGCATATGAATTATATCTCAATAAAGCCATTATAAAAGTGATATTTATAATTCATAACCTGGGTTTCAGAATTGTAATTACAACTATATTTTAATTGTATCAGAAATTATTTTAGCTTTCTTATATTACAGAAAATATTCCTTAAAGTTTTCTTTTATTCATTAGACAACTAAGCCTATTGATAGCCAAGAAAACATATTTAAAAGAACAAAAAATTCACAAAGACCCTAAGGGACTTGCTAGTTGGACTTGTGGGGCAATAAACCAATCTCTAGTCATAACCTATTTTATTGCCATTACTACCTCCATTGTACTTTGCAACTTAAAAGTATACCCAACTTATCATGAAATACTTTCTAAGGACAACCATGGACTCTTCTGTTTGGAGTATTCCAGCCCAAATACATGCCTCATTTTGTCCAATGAGTAGACTCTAGTGACATAACTGGCAGTGGCAAAGGGGAAAAGGAACTGAGAGAGAAAAGGGGAAGAGAATGGGTCAATTCTGTCCTCCATCTCTATTGATATTGCTTCTTCAGCTCAGGATTGACTTCCCCAGCAACCCTTCTATCTTTATCCAGCCTTCCAACCCTTATCTTCTTCCTGAATCATCATCCACAGGCCAAGCACACCATTCTTCACGTAGAAGGAGTTCAGTAAATGTGTGGTGTTCAATCTACCTGAAACAGGGCTTTACAGTTTTAAGATGATACAAAAATAATAATAATAATAAAATAATTAATAACTTTTTAAAAAAGGAGACCAACCCTCAAATGTTAAAATCTTAAATATCAGTTCTTAATCACAGTGTCCCAGCTCTCATATGGCAAGATCAGCTTTAAGATCTGCTCAAGTAATTTGTTACTAACAAAGTACCAATGTTAATGATTAACTTTTTACATAATTATAATATACTCAAGGCTATTCTTCTAATAATGCCTTTGTTACATTATTGCTAATGGTATTTTCTTGAGAAGTAGAGAAAGAAGAAAGTCACAAGTAGTGGGCACTTTTGCATAGAAGTGTATCAGACATGAGGATATTATCTATCATGATTCAGAGTGTGATTCCATCCAGTAAGCCCTCCAGGCCATAAACGGACTTTTATCTAGAGGGCTTCATTGGCCTACCGCACCAGAACCACAGAAATGAAAGATCACTCTATAATATTACTGCACCCTACTATAGTAATCAGGAGAAATTAGTTAAATATTACTCCTAGAGATATACACCATAAGTCTACATATTTTGTTTGTTTTATTAAACCATCCCTTCCAATCAAATTGGAGGTCAGTCCACAAAGTGATAACAGGTGATAAATTTTAAGATAGTCTTAGAATTGAGGCTGTTAGCTCCTCCCTCTTCACCAAGTATCTAAAGGGAAATTAATAACAAAGCAACAAAATGAACAAAAAATAATGCATGGCAATCTAACATCAAATAACCAAGGCTTTACCCCTTTTGTTCCTTTAGATGGAAGAACAATAAGAAAGTACCAAAGAATAAGAATGAAAGCAGTGGGCCGGTCGAGTGGCGCGTTGGTTAAGAGATGGCTTGGGATGCCAGCTCTGAGCAGCAGAGCCCTGGTTCGGGTCCCACATTAGGGCTAGTGATGCTGCGCCCTCTACAGCTAAGATGGTGAACAACAGCTCAACCTGGAGCTGGCCTGCCGTGAGTCACCAGCTACCGGGTAGGCTGCAGTGGGGTTGGCCGGCAGCAGGCGTGAGCTGCCGTGAGCTGCTGTGAGCCGCCATGAATGGCTGTCCAATGGTTGGTGAGCGACTGCCTCACCCGGTAAGAGCGCAATGATAATACCAACATGGGCCAGTGAAATGATGTCCTCCACAACTAGACTGAAGAACAAAAGGACAGCAACTTGTCTGTTCCCCTTCCCCAATTCCCCCACACTGTTCCTCTCTCCCAATTCCCCAATAAAATCTTAAAAAAATAAAAAATAAAAAAAAGAATGAAAGCAGCCCTTAGAAGGTTATAAAGTAAAAGTCTATTAGTACCTATTGTCAAGTATGTCTCACTACATACGATGGAAATCAATAAAACAGTATTGTAAACCCCTGCAATGACCAAGTATGGAGACAATAGCCACAGAAGTCATTTAAAGTGGTTTTCATTTCATCCCAGTGAATTTTTAAATATCCTAAAACCCAATTGACTCTCTCTCTCTCTCTCTCTCTCTCTCTCTCTCTCTCTCTATATATATATATATATATATATATATATATTCCTCCTTTCTGTTTTTCATCTAATACCTGTCAGTATACAGAAAAATCATAGCAAACAACACAGAAACCTAAAGAAGAACCTATAGTGTGACTTAAATATACCATATAACTGGAGGTAACAACTCTGACCTAAGTTATCTATATGGCCTAACTTACCTGAGAGAAGTTTAAAGTGCTGGTGATGCTGTACTAATCCATAACTACCAATACCAAGATACCTGACTAATAAGCCTAATATAGGAGATAGACATACTTACAAATGACTTGTTCAGACATTCCAGTCTATGCTGCAGATCTCAGCATCTAATTTTAATTCAAAACCATCTCAGCAAAAGCTACTTTAAAGCCATGAAATGGACTGATGTGGATATGAAATATTGCTTCCATATTTCAAAATCACAAGTTTAAAGACACAAAATATGTAATCTATTAATTATTGCTGTATTGATTATACTTCCTAGCTATTTCTTTCTGCCCCCACATGATTGTTAGTTACTATGAACCCTTATGAATGGTTCTCTTGCACAAAGATTCTAATGGCTTACAGATTGGTTAAGTGCACAGACATCCAGGATTTAGCCATGTGCTAAATGTCTAGCACACATCCATATCCATAAACACATTCAACATGCTTAGTACTTGCTTTTCAAATTGGAAAATTAAACCACAATTTAGTTAGAGCAGCATTCCATTATTCAGCAGCTCAAAATTGGGCCATTTTGCCATAATGTAATGTAGCAATGAAGAATTGCTGTAGTATGTGTATTGTCTGAAAATAATGTGTATTCCCTGAAAATTACTTTTATGCAATTTTTTAAGTTCCTTTCACCTGTATTGCCATATTTACAAGCAGTATCAACTTCTATCATTTTACTTAATTTTGTAATTCTAAAGTGGAAAGAGATAAGAATAGCTCCTAATAAAATATACAACAATATTTAAAAGAATTTCTACCAATCATATTTTTAAAGGATACAAGAAAGAAAGGTTCAAAGAGCTGTCTTACATTTAAACTGCAACAGTGAAAGGAAAAGCTTAGTTAGGCAAAAACTTACCAAGATTCACAGAGATATCCCCCCCCCCTTCTGCTTTGGATAATAACAATAAGACAGCAAGATCATGATCCTCAGAGTGAGTTGAATGAACCTAATTTCCTTTCCTCAAATCTCTCACAAGTATATGTTAGTGGGCACCAGAGAGACTGGGTAAGAAAGTGCACATACGTGTGCCAATCCACATGACACAGCTTGGACTGTGATTCTAAATTGGCATCTTTATATGTAAAGAGTGTACATTTTAATTTTTCATCCAAAGCTATGCTAATGCAACACATTCAGATCCTTTACTTAACGCTGCAGTATTTAGACCTTTCGTACTGTGCAGCTGTCTATTGCCTTTACCCTAATTTGCAAAATGTTTGATTAAATGGCTTACTCACCCACTGAAATGAGAGAACTCAGGTTTACGCTGCCAATTTGCTCCCAGTACAGTGTGTCTACTACTGTTCTCACCACCTAAAATGAACCCTTTCCCTGTCTTGTATGAGTTATGCTTGTGGCCCTGTAAATATCAGTCTTATAAACTGTCCTCTCTAATAAGAATCCTAGCTCTAAATCAAAGAAAATAAAACTGCTGCTTATAAGGTATTACTAGTTACATTTTGTAAAGTTTGAATAGCCATTAATAATTTGATTTGTGCTCTTATTTTAACAAAAAGTATTTTTCTTAAAATATCACTGTATAAATTTTGTGGCATTCTTAAACACTAAGACATCCAAGAAACAGATATTGACCCCCTAGTAAATCCTTAATTTACTAATGGTCATCAAGAGTTACTAAAACATATGTCCACTACTAGAGTTAGAAGAGCGTATCAGAATTCTTGTAGAAAAAAAAATGTGATTCTTGTAAAAAAAAATACGTGTAGAAAAAAAGTTGTTAAACAATTCCTTGTATCCAAATAGCTTGTGACATTTTTAGTCCTCCCCAATTGTGGAAAGAAACTGCTGCTGCTACAAGTACCTAAGTACTACAAAGTTGTTTAATACACCTTGAAACAAGTATTGGAAACTATTCTCCCCTTAACTAGAAAGCCAATAAAACCACCAGAACAACAGAATTTAAACTCTGAAATGGCCTCAAATTATGTAAGAAAACATGATATATGCTCATCTATCAGCGACATGTAACTGTCAACAGCATATAGCTACATTCCCTGTCTCACATGCTCAACAAATCACTTGTGACTTCTAGGAGTAGACTGAGGCCACCTTCCCATGAGCCTCCACAATGACTCCTACAACTCTCATTTCCACGATTCATTTCAGCAATCCTTCAGAGTTCAAAGGAAGCAGTGCCCTTCCTGCTCCATGATTTCTCCTTGTGCCTTCCGTTTACCCCTTCCCAATTGCTGGACAATTTTTCCCCTGCCCATATTCTGCCATACTCAGAAGAACCATCCTTTTATTCAGGTTTCTGTTTCCCATCTCCAACTAATGAAAGGCCGTTTTCACTTGATTGTTTTCTTATTATGAAATCTCCCCCTTCTCCCAGTACTACACCTCCGACAATCCATTACACTTTCCAAATGTAATAGAGCAGTTCTCAAGCATGTCACTCCCCATTTTGGAAATGTTCTCTAGTTCACGAATATTTACCACATCCAGTCTAATTCCTCTGCCAGGCTTTTGGGCTTCAAGTTATGATTCCTCTAATCCTTAAAATATTATTTCTTTAACATTCCCACAAATCCCCAAACATGTACCTTTCACTCAGCCTTTGACTTTCACTCACATTACTCCCCTTGCCAAAAATCTACTTATCTCTCCTGCCAACTGAAAAATGCATTTAAGAGTCAGCTCAAGTCACACTTCTCTAAACGATTTCTTTCTTCCCCTTATACCCCAGATGGGCCTCCTACAGCACTCCAGTTAGCCTTCAGTTGTTCAGAACTCTTTCTCATTTCTAGTATTCTCTGTGCATTTAGCTTAAGGACTTATGGGCCAAGACCAAATCCGTATAGAATGTTTTAAATATTTCCTAGTAGCTAACATGGAATTAATCACACATTAGTTATTGAATAAATGCTGTTAACTTTATTGTATAGGATTGTATATTGTCTATCTTCTCAAAAACTCAGGATTATTTTTTAATTTCCAAATAGCTGATATTTTTCTATAGACTAAATGCATCTTTGGAACAAGAATGGCAGTCCTGAGAGAAATAGAAAGGGAAGAAAGGGCTGCTTTGCAGAAATACATTTAGGCGACAACTCCTCCATGGGCTTTCTGTATGTCTTATAACAGCATATATCTCAGATTATTTTTGCAAAGATAGTACCTCCTTCCAAATTAGAAAACAGGTGTGTTTCCTGACCAGAATAATCAAGGTAATGCCTCCCTGTAAGACAAAGGTTGGGCAGCTTTGCTAGAGATTCCTTAAAAGACAGGGATTGCCTGAACTCAGAGTGTCTCAGCTGGTACACAAACCCACTGTGTGCAAGCATCAATCTGGGTCACTCAGCATTGCCCCTGGGGCATTTAGAGACAAGAAGAATTGATGAGAACACAAAGCTCATGCTGCCTGCTGTGCCCTGAGTAATAAAGCCCTTTATCTCTGACCCAGGAATCTCTTATCTTCAGCCAGCATCTATGTAACTGAAGCAGGATAACTTGTTAGCCTGGAAGCTGGGTCAACTCTCAAACTCTCTGTAGTTTCAGACAATTTCTGGATATTAAGTGAATCTATTCAATTAGGAGTTTCTAGTTTACAAAAGACAACAGAAGCTACCACATCAAATTCTACACATTTAACATAAAATGACTTGAGTGACTTTCAAAAACAATATGTTAAGTGAATGAAGTAAATTCAAAAGTGTGAGGACGCCATGATTTAATATGAGGTTCCATTACAGGCTAAGTAAAGTGAGAGACATCAGAATGGTGGTTGTTTCTTAGAGGAGGCATGGATAGGAATTAAATGGAACCAAGGGGGAGTTTTCTGGAGTGATGGGGGTGTTCTATATCTTGATTGGTATGGTAGTTACAAGGATGCATACAATAGTCAAAAGATATCAAACGCTACAATTAAGAACTATGTGTTTTAATGTATGTAAATTATGTTCAATTAGAAAGCATTGCAAGTTCTAAATATCTAAACATCGACTATGTTGCATTCCCTTTTACTTTCAGGACATAATGATTCACAGAAACACTAAGACAATACTGGCCACGTTCACATCCATTCTTTGAACATCTTTAGAGAGGTAGCTGCAATACAGCGATTTAAGAGTACGCACTCTGGAGTAAGATCACTTGGGTTTGTATCCAGATATTTCAATTACTAGCTGAGTGCCATCAGGCAACTTTCTTAACCTCTTCATGCCTGGGCTTCATCCTTAGTATAACAAAAGTTCCTACCTGTGGTTTTGATGACTGAATTAGGTAATATAGGCAAAGCACCTATTACGTAGAAAGTGTTCTCTAAAGACTAGTTGTTGTTATTACTTATTTAGAGCAGAGACAATGATAGCACAGGATTCAAAATAATTCAATGCTTCTGTTAAAGCAGAAGAGCAATATGCTTTTTTAAAATCTAGCAAATTTAATGTCCATTCATTAGTGGGAATAGTAGGTGAAATATTTACCTATAACAACACTCCAAAATCATTTAATTATATAATCCAGTAAAGCAATAGAGCCATGTCACAGTTTTGTACATGTTATGTGAAGCACGGAAATAAATGAAGTCAAATAAATGTTACTCAAGTTCAGGCAAATGTCTCAAGTTCAGACAGATGTGCCCCATTATATACTGACAAATGTATTGTTAGCATTTTTTTGTTTGCCTTTTTCCTCTAATATGTGATGCATGTGAAAGTTGAAAATCCAATTGAATTCTAATCCCAACCTTGCCTGAAGAGTAAATTGATGACAAAACTTTTGACTAGAGGAAATATGTGAAAGGACAAAATCTGGAATATGACAGTACAAATACAGAAGAGTGGGACAAAGGGGTGACCTCTCAGGGATGGAAAAGTACTTTGCTAGAGCAAAGGACAGGAGGTCAGAACAGAGTTGACCAGACTTCATGGCTCCACAGGTCAGGCCACACTCCACCTTTAGCATGTATGCCCATGGTTAATGTCCCTATAAAAAGGCATGTGTACCATAGCGGTACCAGAATCATCTCAGCACTGTGTTCTTTAACATTATTCCCAAGAGTTTAAAAGGAAATATACTTAGGAAAGAGAAAATAAATAATAAATAATAATGATGCAAGTTTTCTATTCCTTTTTAATTTTTTTAATTTTTGTTAGTGCATCATTAAAATATTTCTAACATTAGCAACCATTCCATTATAAGAATTTCCAATATTTTATATCCAATGTTATATGTCTGGCATGAGGAATTTTATGTCACTTAATTGGCGTGTCAATGGACAATTTAAACATAAGAGAAAAAATAATTAAATTAATGAAAAATGTAAATTCCTAGGAAACAAGTCAAGCATTGGATAATAAAGGAAAAAGCATATTGGGTTATTGTTTTCAGTCTTCCCCACAAGTAAAATATTGAGGCAAAATGATGATGACTATTGAGTGTTTAGTTAGGAAACTGACTCAGGCCTCCTTGAAAACAGAGTCCTTTCTTTGCTTAAGAATTACAACACCGGTTGTACAATAATAACACGGCCAAAGAAGACGAGTTTCAGACTTCGAAATAAGTGGCTATTTTTTAACAATATTTTTTAAACCCTACAATTGTTTTAGTTTTTAAGCCTCTTTATTTTCACATTTCTTCCTTTTTAAAGTACAATAGCATATCATGTGCTCCACACAGGAAGTGCAAAGAACAGAGATTACCGTCGCTCCCAAACTACACTTTATCTAAGAGGTAGCATTAAAGAAGAGGTGACCACACACTTCAGTGACCCACTATACTTGCGCAGATAACAAAATGCTATAGGGGAGGGGGAAAGCATTTTAAATACAACTACATTCATTTCTATCTAAAAAGCAGGTGCACACTTACATATGCAAATTCATAGAGTTCACATTTCCTTCTCTTTTCTTCCCAGACTTGAATAGTTAATCTGAAAACATGATTTTTAATTCCACTACTTGAATGCTCAAACTGAACAAAGGATTGTGCATAAAACCATGTACTATTGACAAAGAATTGGATAGTATCATAAAAAGAAATGTTTGACTTATCTTTATTGTAAAGCAAATTTTCCATCCTTAAGTACTTTCATGCTTGAAGTGAAGAAAAAGAACTCTTTATCCCTGAGCAAATCACCTAGAACTGCCTATTTAAATTTTGATCTAGAAAGAGAAACTTGATAAAGTTTTCTACTTCCTACTAAAACCTACCACACCCCCTTAAATATGAGCATTCTGGAGAAAGCCAAGGTTTTACTCCATGTTTCAAGGAGATGGGGGTGTTCTATTGGCAAAATGGTCAGTGACTCAGGATTGACAGGTGTTGTCCAAACCCAAAACCTGTGGTCAGAATACTCTAGACTCCTCCCTCTCTTTCCTTCCCAAATTCCAACTGGCCACTGAGATATTTGGACTCCACTTCCTCTCCAGACCCTTGTCACTGCCTACTTTGAACCTCACTACTTCTACTTCACTTGCTTCCTCTGTGGCCTTTCTACCTGTAATCATGCTCCACTCAAAACTATTTTTCACACTGTAGCCATATGATTGTCTAAAAGGTAAATCTGACCATTATGGGGGAGTTTCTTTTAGACAAGATTGTTCATTTAATAAACACACTTGAAAGCAAGGTCCCAAATCAAACAAACAGACCGGGATACCTATTTTAATTGGCATAGAACATCTAAAAGTCTTCAAGATTCCAAAATAGCTTCATTGAAAGATGACTTACAAAAGGCTAAGGAAAAATTAAGGACACAAGAGGTACCTAAAACAAAGACTGTAAGATGGATGTGACTTCTCCTACTCCCCTGTTATCCTTTACCTCAGTAAGCACAGTCTACTAATCCTCTATGTGAATTGTCTTTCCACTCTGAAGAGACTACAAGACCATATGTAAAAGTCCACCAAGTTGGCCCCAAAAGTGGCCCCAATATCGATCCTTAAAGAAGGGCCCCTCTGTGGGCCTCTCTCAGGGTTGAGAGGACTCCAAGGGATTCTCCAGTAAATCGCTACCAGGTATTCCTTAAACAGCCAAGGGGAAACTGAAACTCTTTCAATGAAAACCCTTACCAAATTCTGGTAGATATAGGAGCTACACTCTCTACTTTAAACACCACTTGCACCAGGGCCTGCAGATGGGATCCTGATAAAACTGGCAGAACTTGGGAATTCTTACCTAGGTTTCTGTCTGTAGTGCCCAGTCCATAGAGGAAGGTAAAATTTCACGTTGTCCCTTCCTTTCCAAGACCTATTGGTTATTGATCCTTTCTCTCCCAGGGACAGACAACTATTGCCTTCTCGTTTGTCACATTTTGTCTCCTGAGAATGTGGCTTAAAAACTGTCAAGTTGAGAGCCTCCAAAATATGACCAGAGATGTGGGCTTCATTCCATTTGCAGCTAGATATGACTGGACAGAAATGTGAGTTGCACTCCATTTGTGGCTAATGTCCTAGTGATTATTGCCAGCTCTCAGGGGAATTGTCTAAGTCTCTTTGGGCTGTCTTTGGGAGTGGCTCTGGATCTCGGGAGGGTGATATCTTTTGTACCTTCTTTGGGGATACCTCTTGTGTGCAATGGATTGTTCAATAATGCCAGGAATATTTACTGTTTGTCCCAGCTGATACCTGAGAAGATACTTGAAAGGATTTTTTTTTATGGTTAGAAGTTGGCTAAATTGGAAGCTGATATTCAGAGCCTAATAGAAACATTTTTTATTTTAGAAACATTTAGCTCGCCTGAGCTAAATAAAACTATGTACGCAAGGGGAAAGAAAAACATTGCAAAGACAAATAGTTCTAAATCTAGTATACAGGAATCTTTTGATTTCCATCCTAGTTGAAGATCTTCTCCCTGATCTAAAGAAGCAAATAGAAGATAATGTAGTTGGATGGGTGGTCAGTCCTTTGATGTCATAAAGGTTACAATCCAATTCTTTGAGGAATTAAAAACAACTGTCTTATAAATCGAGTCCTTACAAGAACAGAAATTCAGCTCTAAAAGCAATTCAAAGCCCATCTATCTTTTTTACCAATCTCCACACTACCCTATTCATCTATAAAGGCTTGTGGGTATTGTAGGAAACAAAAATCCTTCTGGGAGGAACTTGCATTCTTTTCCTGTACCTTTGCGATGTAAATGTTCTCCCCAGGGAAGCCTAAGAACTGAGCTCATCTCTCTGAAACACAAACTTCAGGGAAGCCATTCTTATAAGGAGGAAAATGGCTATTTGGAAACTAGGCCAATGAAAAATCTTCTAAAAGTTTAGAGCTGCCTGTGCAGGTAACCTTAATTTATTCCATCTGTCAGAAACACAATTTGGATCCAGCTGTTCTTTTATAAACTAGTGAGTTTTTCATCATCGCGCCCTCAAAACAGCCTCTTTCAATTTCTAAACTTACGATGATTTTTTTTTAAGATTTAAAACACTTGTGATTTCTTTCATCCCTTGTGATTTTTTTTCTCCTGATAGTCCAAAGATGATAGAAGGAAAAACAAGCCAGTGTTGATAGACTCCTCTCCCCAAAAAAACCGTTCAGCTATAGGAAAAGAACATAAAGGGAATATAAAGGACATAACGGAATGCCATCTGTTTCAGCAACAGCCACACAACTCGATTAACTGCATGAAGAGCTCTTTCTTGGTGGTATCACCTGTAAAGTATGACCTGTTTCTTCTTCCAAGGCTTAAAGCTGTTGTGTTTGTGTCTACAATTCAAAACTGACTCTTGGAATAGTCACTTTCTCCACTGGGAAGGAGTTGCCACACCTCTAAAAGGAGCAGGTTGTTTATGATCCCTGAAGTGGCCCTTCATCTCTGGTAAGTCTCTGACTTTAGAATACAAGAAAAAAGTATATTCAACATAGTCCAGGAGAGACACAGAAAAGAGAGAAAAGTTCACTTAGAGTCCAGACCGGGAGGAAAGTTACAGAAGCCTAGAAGAGGAGGGCTGAGGCCGACTGAGGTTATTGTAATCAAAGCCCTTCATATTTGAGGCCCAGACAACTTCAGCAGCCAGCCCTGCTCTTCCAGTAGGGAAACAGACCACACTTGCTCATCCTCTCCTAGGCCTGAGCTTGCGCAATCACCAGCAAGTCAGATCCTTCCTCTGGCCCAGTCCCTTTTCCTCTAAACCCTGGAACAAGTTGGAGGGCGAGCAAGTGCAGGCAGCCACCTGTAGGCTGGAGCCAAACTCTTGCGCAGTCCTTTGGCCCTGGGACGCACGGGGGCGCCACTGCGTGGACGTCTGCCTTGTGAACCTCAACCAAGCTCAGAGTTAGGGGCCCCCGGCCCAGTCCGCGCGCAGGGTCGCGCCAGCACCGCAGCTTCCGGCAATGTAGTTTCCATAGCAACTACTGTGGCCAGCTGCCGAGACCCCATGCGACCCCCAAGGTCAGAGGTCATCTCTGTGGCAACATAAACTTCCCGCGTTATGGCGGCTTGGACAGGCCGCTTCCGCCGCATTGCGCAGCGTATCCCTCGGCTCTCGGAGGCGGGAAGCGCGCGCTGGTGGCTGGTCCCCGCGACTCTGGCTACGGTCACCCCCGGAGGAAGGCCACGCCTAGCCTTCGTGACCCCTCCCTTCAGGGTTCAGTTAGGCAGACTGCGAACCGTGTTTCGATTGGATCCCATAGGGGCTCGACTGCAAGTGTAGCCGGCTCTAGGCTTGCAGAAAACAAATTATGACGGCGGCTCTGGAAAGCGGGGGCTCTGCCCTCAAGCAGCGCACTCTGCCAAACCGCGTCTCTGACACAAACTCCGCGCCTCCCAGGCCGAGGCCACAACGGCCCAGCGCCCTCCACCTCTGACAGTGGCTCCGGAAAGGAGGAAGCTAACTAGATCCGTGTGGTTGTGGGAAATGCAGGGAGCTACCAAGTTTGAAACTGGGAAAAAAGAAAACAAAAGCAAGATATTAAGGGGGTGGGGGTGGGGGCATCTCCCTTCAAAGCAACTGGAACTAGACGCTCTTTGGGTGCTGCCCCCCCCCAACAAAAAATGCCACAAGGGAGGGTCCAAATTACCATCTTCAGGGAAAGGAGTACATAACAAAAGAACACTCAACTGTTTTTGTGGAATGTCGTCCTTTCTAAGGAAAAGAAAAAGACTAGAAAAGAAAATGAATGGGGCTCTTGCAGAGGGAACCTGATGGTGCCCTAACATTTGCTATTTGAAGGCTGAGAGTGCCAGAAGTGGTTAACTTGCTCAGATAACTGTATTTTTCACTCACATTTCATTTAATAAAAATTATTAAAATCCTGCTGTGTTGTAACTAGAGCTTTTGTCAGGAGACAATAATAAAGGCAATAGTAACCAACCATTGTCAGGTGACTTTCTTAGATGGCGTTAGTAGATTAGATAAGCAAAAACTTCAGTGTTCCCTATAAACATGTCGGGCATTATGCCTCCTTTTTGCTTTCATGTTTAGGGAGGCCCTAAGAATCTTCCTTTCAACTTCCCTTGCCTTCATCAACCTACCTTTCACATTCTGACCGAAGCAGAAAATTAGCTTGTAGCAGCTAGGAAAATACATAGGAACAACATCAGGACATATTTGGTCCTTAAAAGGCAGAATAGTGAAAACATTAGTATATACCTAGAGGCATATGGAGGAACTGAGAAGTCTCCCTCCGAAAATTCCCTGCCTTTCAGGGCTCAGATTCAACCCTTATAACTAAATGTGGTACGGTACAAAAACGAACTCTACACAGATTATGGTGCAGGGCAGGTAGATGTGTCAGTAGGTATTTCCTAACCCACAGTCCCTTCCAGAGATGGTACTAACTCGGGCTCAAAGGTTTTATCAACAATATAGGCACCATGAAATGCTTCAAATACACCATTCAAACATCCCAACTGTTTCCTCTTAAGGCATAAGAAACTATTTTGAAAAATGCTTCCATTTTGAGACATCTACACAGTATTTATAGAAAGCTTGTGAGTCTATTGAATGAATTACAATGCCAAAATACGCAAAGGAGTGAAAACTTTGGTTGTCCTTGTTACCATATGTATAACAACACTTCATAAAAGTCCCCAATGTTTGTCTTGCTAAAACACAGAAGACTGTGTTTCAACATTTTTAAAGCAATGGCTCCATGTGGAAAAAGAGAAATATAGTATAGAATTAGCGTTAGCACCTTCTAAAAGCAATGCATCTTTTGAGCGGATGTTATGAATGCTCTCGAAGATGAGAACAGGATAGAAATGGGTACAGCCAAAGTCATCTTCAACATGAAACTAAACCAAGTTTAGTTTATCATGTATTGGATTTCAAACTTGTTAACTTGGATATAAATTTCAAAAAAAGAAAACTCCATTCTCCCAACAAGTCAATACTTGGAAGCCTATCTAAAATGCCATCCTCTGGTTCATGGAGTGGCACTGCTCTGCGAAACTCATTTTGCCATTTCAGTAACTAAAGCTTCCTGGATAGAGTCCAAGGTCAACTCATACCACATGGAATACCACTCTAAAGACAAGCATGGTAGTAGTAGGAGAACCTCACACCTGTATGGTGTTCCAGCCATGCAGCCTGAATTTGATGTCTCCACTGATATATGCTCAGAGTTTAGAAATTAACGGTTGTGGTCCACTTGTGGCTCACCCAGCCCTTCAGGAACCTGGGATGAGAAGGCAGGCTGAGAAGGAGAAGGAGTGAAAATTTTCTTGCTTCTCTCCCTATTTTCTCACTTCTAAATGCCATGACAACCCTCAATGTGAAGGAAGTAGCTTTAAAAAAATAACGTATATTTAAATGAGTAACAATGACATACCAGCTGTTTTGGCACCTAAGACAGGTTAGTGAAAAGCAAAAGTAGACCTGAAAGACACCAAGCAAGTAGGAAATAGAAAAAGTGCCAATGAATTCTACCAAGCCCTGCTTTTTTGTCTCAAAGTTACATGGCAGAGAGGGAGACTGAGTTCAGAAAAGGAAACACTCAGGGCCTCAAGTGTGTGCGATTTTCTAAATATGCTCTGCAGAAGTAGGTATAGAGCACCTGCTTCCTACCCTTCTTGCTGAGAACACTGGTACTCAATAAAATTAACTTCGCTTACAATTTATCTTAAAATTTGTGCTTTCCAAAATCCTATCCATGAAAGTTTGGGGATCTCTTGTGTGTGGTTCAGTGGATATATGGCTTTGAGGGTCTGTGGCTTCCTTTGCTTTTTGTACATTATGTGCCTGAAGAGATATCCATGACATGATTTTAGTTTTTATCTTTACTGTGGACTTTTTTTTTCCAACCACATGTCTTTCCTTAGCAGCTGTCACTTAAAGCTCAATAAGCTAGATTATTTCTCAAACTGGCCTGTGATAAACATTGACCAGTCCAAACTACTATTACTGGTTTAAAGAAACATATCAAGCCCTTCTGTAGGTAAAATAAGTGCCTTGAAATTAGTATTCCCTATCTAATGATTTGCCTAAAATACAGTCGCCTTGCATAACTCATACAGTGAAAGTTGAAGCAGGTAACATTTATTCTAAACATATAGCTATTACTCTGCTAGAAAAATAGGGGAAAGTAGGACATTTAAGTGTGTGTGTGTGTGTGTGTGTGTGTGTGTGTGTGTGTGTTTCTCTGATAACAGGTATATTGTGAGATAGTGTTCATTTTTATAAAGATAGTAAATTTATATCTAGGATTTCTAAGCTATTGCAACTTATTTTGAAAAGCATATATTACACAAATATAATTTTCATGTTCTATGTAAAAACAACTACAAAAAAAGTACCTAATTAACATTTCTTATTTAAATACTGATTAATAACTTTTGGGTAAATGAGTAACTTTGCCCTTAAGTTCATGGCTGTCTTATCTGCTTATTTTCACACCAACCTGATAGTAATGCTCTGAAGTTCCTCACAGGAATCCTTGACCAAACTACCTACACTAGTTGACAATTTGAAGAATTGGGAATAATCAGCATATTATTTTATAATTTGCAAAGATTGGGGAGAAACATTAATCAAATAAGACATCTTTGCGCCACATTCATGATCCTAGTACTGGTATTTGGTGGTAGTCTGACAAGCTTCTTCATTTGAAACCAGTTAATTGTCTTCACTTTAGATTTAAGATAGCATAAGAGGTAGTAGGCAATCTGTTTTTTTTGGTTTTAACAGTCAAGAGGACTTTAGTCTTTGTTTTATTTTAATTACCCAATTAACTTCTTAGTTGCACTGCTATCTTGGGATCAAAGACCTGCAAATGATTTTAGGCTTCATGTTAATAGCAGAAGGAGAATGGAACTCACCAACTATAATACTGAAAGGGAATGGCTAGGCATGGGTTTGATTCAAGCTCAAAAAGCAAATCTTTTAGGAGGTGAGATAAGTAATGTGACACATTAATGTTCCATTTTAAAAATAATTTACAAAATGCTCCAGCTCCCAAGTTGGAACTCTAACCCCTGTCTATCTAAGGTTAAACTATCCTATTAGCATACTTGGTGGTGGTGTTAGCACACTTTTAGTTAACCCATCAATTCATACCCAAGTACTTGAGCTGCAAAATAAATTGCTCTAAAAATAATTTGTCATTTGTTTGACACCTTCTAAAATGGCTTGGAAGAAAAAAATCTGTTTTGTTCCAGAGAGATGAAAGTGGGTGGGGTGGGGAGGTGTAATAATAAGATTTGCCTCGATGAGTATTGGGGGAAATTAGTGTTTCCAGTAAAATTGTTTTAAAAATATTATAAAGACCAGTAAGGAAACTTACTATTCCTTGCTGAATTATTTCCCACTCTCCAGTACCGGGAGGGACTGACTCCAAGGTCCCTAGACAAATGACGGAATCTTTTTAAAAATGCGTTTACAGTACTCTTTTCTCAGAAGGGGGCTAAATCTTTTCAGAGAAGGACACGAGAAGGCCTCAAAAACCACTGTTTTTACTGTGTAAAGGAGTAACCCTCTCCCCTCCCACTGCAACCCGTGGCTTGTCCCACTTTGGGAAGTCTTGCAAAAAAGGGTCTTCACATTAAGTTGTGAGATAGTAGTGTTGCAAATCTAGGTGTGAGCAAGGAATCAGCAAGTGTTGGGCTTGACGTCAGGGCTGGGGTACACCTCAGAGCTGAATTGGAAATGCGGATGGTAAGGTGACAACGCTGCTTTCTCCTTGGACAATGCTCAGGATGGTGGTATCATTTCAGAGTTGCTAAACGCTGAAGAGTTGAGAGAGAAGGGTAAAAGGACAGGGGATGAAGGAGGAAGAGGAGGAGCGGAATGGAGGAGGAGGTAAGGGAGGAGGAGGAGATGAACAGAGTTGGACAGTTAGAAAGGGGATACAGCCGAAGCACGGGGATGAGAATTCCAGGACAGAGGCACACAGCCCACTGCAGTACCGCGCCCGCGGGCAGCCAGAGGCTACTCCCAGAGTCTCAAGAGCCACCCAAACTTCCTAGCTGGGAGCGACCGCCCAGGCGTCCTCCGCCAACACTCGAGCATCTGCCCTTTTGGACAGTCTAACGACTCGCAGTTTCCCTTCTGCGGCAGCCGTAGGAGCCTTACAGGAGGCTCAGCCTCCACACCCACCGCCTCCATCCCCGCCCATCCACGCCACCTCCTTCTCTCGCACAGGGCACGGGCAGGTGCAGCCCCCTCGGAGCGCGCCGCCTCAGCTACCCTGCGTTTGCAAGGTTTGGAAGCAGAGAGGTAGCAGCCACTTGCTGCCCAATGGCTAGGGTTCCTGGTGCCACCGTGGCCCCCAGCGGAGCTCCGGGTGACAGGGCGGCGGTGGAGAGCCATGATCTACTACACCGCAGTGCCGGCGTCAGAAGCCTCCAGTGCCCCGGCTGCCACTGCAGGACTGCCCGGCCCCCGCCCCGCCCCCCAATGCTGCCCCAGACACAAACACCCAGCCCGGGGTTCCTCCCCAGCCTGAACCCAGCCGGGTGACGCCGCACACCACCGATGCCAGCGCGCCCGGCTCACGGACCGGCTGAACACAGCCTTCTCGCCGGCGCGCTGCCGCCGCCGCCACCACCACGCAGCCCTCTGGCCTGGCCTCCCTAGATGGTTCGCCCACAGCTCCGCGGCCGCCCCCAAACGCCTCAGACTAAGATATTAGAAAGTGAATCCCGGGGACCCAACTCCCGGAATCAACTACATTTGCATTTCTTATGTAATGTACTGCAAGTTTCCCTGTTGTAGCCCTTTGGAATGAGGGCGCATGATCGCCCGGAGGCTGAAACAGGGACCCATCGCCAGGCTCATCCCATCCTTAGGACCCGGACGCAGGGTTTTGATACTGCTTTTTAAGAGAGGGCGGGGGGCGGGAGGTTAACTGCTTATATTAGAGGGTCTGGGTTTGTCTTCTCCGTCTGGGGTTCCACCAGGCATAAGCCCTGCTCAAGTATTCCCAGCGGCAGGAGGTGTCGGAAGCAGACTGGGGAATGAGTTAATACTCCGGCACCAAGAACAGACGGGGGAGGGAGGCGGGGGCTGACGGAGGAGCCGGGCCGCGAGGGACCGGGCCTCTTTTACTTCGGGTAGAGGTGATGGGGTGGCGAATATTGTGCAAGCTAATCAGAAAGTCTAAAGCAGGTTCTCGGCACCGAGCTGTGTCCCCGAACCTGCAGCAGAAGTGAGAAGAGCTCGCGGATTCTTCTTCCTGGCAACTACAGAAGCTTCATCTGCCTCGGGCAAAACCTCAATCTATAGCCCTTCATTATTCCACTAAACATTGGCAACCAAATACGTTAAAAAAAAAAAAGTTTCCTCCTCCCTCTTTGATGGATGTGTCACAGCCAAGAGAAGCTGATAATGGTTTTTGGGCTCACAGACGCCAATCCAGCTGTTACTTGTTTATCCATGCAACACCTCTATATGCAACACTGTCCTGGTTCCTTCTCTGTTTCCCCTGCCTTCCTGCATAGCAGAACTGCAGATCTAGCTCCATGAGCAACAGACAGGTTATTACAGGAAAAACAGAACATGATGCATGTTTTGCTTACCAGTTGGGTTCTTGTTTTTCTTAAGACTCTTGCCACAAAGACACTGCAGCATATGCGTTCCTTTGCTGAAAATGTTCCAAAGAAACCACATTGATTTGGGCGAAAAGCAATCCAGCAGCTTAGACACCCTGAGAAAGAAGAGATCCTTGTGGTTGCATAATAATAATTTGAAATCAGTTTTCCTGAAGAGGGGCACCGGTTTTACCATAGGAAAAACGATAATATTCCGGATCTTCGCCCAGTTTTTTCCCCTCACGTGGTATATTTCTTTGAGACTTCTCAGTGACTGTTTTTTTTCGGCCAGGGTGAATGATTTATCCCTCTTGATCACCACTGGATTGTTACCAAAGGGTTGGGGGGAAAATCCTTTTTCAGCATGAAGCCAAACAAAAAAGCAAAGAAATCCCAACTGAAGCCAGAACTAATCAGGGAGAACAGTAATGCACAAAAGATCCCCAAAGAGAAAATCATAGCCTTTTACTTGATCGCTCTGAGGATGGGTGGGTCTGCAGAAGGCAAAGCAGGATTCATCTCACTGAAAGAAGACTGCCATTGTGTAGTCCCTAGGAGAGAAGGGGGGGGAAAAAAAAAGAAAGAAAAGAAAAAAAAAAAAACCCAGCACACACACTCACACACCAATACCACCTCCGATATCGAGTCTGACAGCCGAAGACACAGCCTCCCTTCTCCCAGTGTCGATTTTTAAAATAATCAATCTCCAGTGCCCAGTGGGATCGGATTGAACCTGCAGTTCTCAATCACCACGAAGAAAAGGTGCAAATCTAGGTGCCCCCTCCCCTTGTCAGGCCGGTAGTAGGTAGAGAGCGCCACAGATCCCCTTCCTTCTTCCTCTCACTCTCCCAGTTTCCAGCAGGGGTGAGCATGAGGAAAATCTCCCCTCCGGATTCCTCGCCCAGCCTCTGATGTGAGTTACAGGCATTAGAGGGAGGAGGAGGAGGAGTTGAAGTTTGCATTGAAAAGACTGGCTTTCCATGACGTAGCCACGTGCTTTCAGACCCGTCACCAGTGAGATGCTTCAACCCGCCCGGGGAGGGCAGTGTCACTGCAGTCTCTCAGCTCTTTCCTCTCGTGAAGTCCCCACCGCCAGCACCCGGCCCCAGCTTTGGACCCTTCCCTCCTCTGCCCCGCAGGAGTTGGCTTGCTGATTGCTGTTTGAGCCATATAACAGAGCCTTCTGTTAAAAGTGAATTTTGAAAAAGAAAATTAACAATTATAATTAGTAAACCTTAAAAAATACGGGAGGGGGGGAGGGGGTTGGTATTTAAAGAGAAACAGTAGTTTAATACCATTCTTCACAACCAAACTAAGTTCCATCTTACATTTTCAAAAGCACCATCTAAAATATGAAGGAATATTCAAATTCTTTTAGTTTTATTATTGGAATCCTACTTAAAGTGCTTTTCAAAAAATATGAACTGGTATATGACAGTTCTAGTATATGCAGAAACAGCCTTAAAAGGGCAACCACTAAAATCTAGGTGGCAAGCTGTATTTTGGTGGGGTCACATGTACATGGGAAAATTTATGCCTTTTCCAGACAAACAGCTCATAGTTTTCAATTAAAATTTGTTGTACAGAAAGCACTCTGCTTAAACTTTATTGCTTGTTTCTATACCCATTAATTGAACTAACATTAAATTCACCCTTATTCACTACTCATCTACACTAACATACAAACTTGTCACTGGCCACCACAATCTAACCTGACAAAATGAGTAAATTTTCTATTTCACCAAGATATAACCCACCTTCCTACTTTCCCAGAAAATCAAAAGATTTAGTTCAGAGCTATTGGTTAATTTTATCTTATTTAGGAAAAAAAAATGCTATGTACAAAAATAGTACAAAGCATTACAAAGAATAAGATAAACTCACCACTCAAAATTAATAAATGTTAGCATTTCATATTTGTAAACTGAGGATTTTGTAAGAATAAAATTGACCATTCTCACTCTTATTAGATAAATGAATTAAAATTATGTCAGTTTATTTCCATTTTTATAGGAAAATTAACAAAAAAAATTAACTCTAATTTTAAAATATATATTTAAAAGTTTAAAAGCTCTATTTTAATTTCAAAAAATTAAAACTACCTCTACTGCATGAGATTTCAAACTATCTTATAAACAAATAGATGTAGATTTAATGTTGTTGAGGACTGATAGAAGAAACAGGTTTTAAAGAAAATTAACTCATTGATTATCAGTTACCAAAAAATGAAAATGTAATTAACAACTTCTCCCCTGCTAGACTTTTCTAACATTTAGGAGGCATTTTGAGATGCCAAACTTTGCATCCAGTGTCTGGAACCTTTGAGAAACATCAGTCAGTTTTAGGTAAGCTAGAAAAGGAATGTAATACAAGTAAATTCTATTAAAGTTAAGAAACCAAAAAGTAAAACAGTGATGGCCTTAATGTGCCAAGAGTCATGTTATATGACTTAAATAAATTATTATGATTAACTGGAGTCTAAATAAAGTTTGGGAAATAAAGAGAGACTACAATAAGTTTATGAATTTAATGATAAGTGACAGGAGAAGCAGGCTGAAAAAAAATGAAGAGTAGGATTTTTTCTGAAAGGGTACAACTGAGATAGCACTGTCAAATAATTAGGAAAGAACTTTTTATATCGATCAGGGACAGATACCACACGCTGCTTTTATCACATTGTGGTGTTCTGTTTGCTCGGAGGGTGGGCGGGGGGTGCAGAGGGTGTTCCAGAATTTCCCAGTATATTACCACTGGATATATGCCAGAAAAACAGTAGGATAAAAAATATTCTCCATCAAGGTCCTCTGAACTCTCACAGCCCTAAGCTTCCATAAAAGCTTGCTGAGTTCCCTGGGGGTATTTCACAAGTAGAGTAAAATCTGGGGAGATGTTCTATAATTATTGGATCTGTTTGTATGCTAAGTTTGTGTTCTCTCAAACCTGCTTTTCTTGCATTTCCAAATTGGGCTCTTTTCTCTACATTGTAATAATGAATTTGATCCCTATTTCAATTAAGAATGACTGCCAGAAAGCTGTGGGTTGTTTGTTATATATTGGTGGAAAACTCACTACTTTGTCCAGTGACCTAAAGAACATCACAAAAGGTGATTAACTGTGACTACTATTTTTTGAGAATCTATTATTCCAGCCACTGTGTTACTTTTAAAAGAAGGGGAAATCTTTTATTACAATGGAAGACATTTCTACAATTCTTTTCTATATTATCATATGTTTCATAGGCTACTATTCACATTATTAAACAAACAAACATACCAAATATTTTTTGTCTAGAAAAGATGGCCTAACCCTGATTCAGGTTACCTTTGGCCAAAGGACTTGCAATTTCTGATGAGCTCTGATTGGCCCAATTCAATTATTCAATCAATATTTATTGAGCATCTACCCTGTGAAAATAATTGTACAAGATTCCATGTTGCATGCTAACACATAAAATTAAACCAGGTTTCCAATTGCACAATAAAGAAGACCAAAGTGGTCAAAGAGTCAACCCAGGTTTCTGGGGGCCTCCAGTTTAGGGATGATCCAAAGATATTTACACTGACCTGAGTTCAGACCATTATTTAAGTTTTTTGGTTTTTGGTTTTTGGGTTTTGGTTTTTTTTTTTTGAGGACATCAAGATGTTTATTTACCCTTTACCATGCTATATTCAAATCCATATTAGATGGCAAAAAATGAAAATCACTAGAAAGTAAACATAAGCTTTAGAAATGCATGTGATTAATGAGAGGATAATGAAAACCTCATGGTAACTATAAGAATTAATAGTAAAATCTGTACTAGATATAGATAGAGATATAAATATAGATGATAGATAGATATAGATATAGATATAGATATAGATAGATGCAGATGCTATAGATATAGATACAGATAGACAGAAAAAAATCTTAAGACTGTTTCCATAAGACTGAAAAAAAATTAAGCCAGTATTCATAATCAAGTTCATTTAAAATTTGAACTTACTTTCAGCCATATCATAGTACATAGACCTAAAAGCAAGTGTAATGACCAGAATTTCAGGTCACAATAAAATATACATTTTGTTTTAATATAGGACAGATGAACTTCTATGAGGTGATCAAGTCTTTGTAACTGTCTTAGCATGCTTTTCCGATTTGTTCCCAATAGTTATTCTTCTATTTCATTCTTCCTTTTAAAAATAAAACCACAACCCCATCACAGTTATGGAGGGGCACACAGATACCCAGAGAATTCCCAGCTACCACTGTAGTTAGTATGATCACGTGCCTAGATTCTGACCAATAAGATGTGAGCAGAAGTGACAAGTTCACCTTCCTGGTCACATTCTTCAAAGGAAGTTGCTTGTCTTCCACTTCTTTCTTTTGTCCTTGCTGTGAGCTGAAAGCATTGGTGTGAGCAGCTTTGACAGGAAGAACAGGAACACATTCCAGGAATGAAGAACTAAGATAAAAGGAACCTGGGACCTTGAACAGAGCCACCAACTTCTCCTGGACTGCCCACCTATCTCTGCACTGTTAAATGACAGAGAAAGAAGCATTTGTTTTGTCTGAGCCGCTGTATTTTTGTGTGAATTTGTTATTGCCATTTATCCTGTTACTATTGATAAACTAGTCTGGTATTAATAACAGCACACTTATATTTGAGTAATTTACTTATGAAAGGATAAAAAACACAAGTACATCATATATAACCTCTGGCTTTATCCAGTCTGACACTCTCCTTTCCATGCACTGTAGCAGCTATGAATCTCTTAGCTGCCTCTTACAAACAACCCTTGATTATTTTCTCTACCGACGCAAACATCCCGTTGTCAGATCTTACTTCCTTGGTCTCCCCTGCCCCACTCCCTGTCCATCAGATGCAACTTATGACAGTTTAGAGAGCTTAAAACCATGACAGTGAAGCCTTAGTCACTCAAGGGGAAGAAAGACAGA
>NW_017731758.1:1344387-1358110 GCF_001890085.2 Hipposideros armiger | reverse complement strand
TTTGGATCTACCTGCTTGCAAAAAGTTTTCAGACTTCTCTGCTTCAGTTCCTCTCGGCAGGAAGCATTATGTCAGCCTTGGAGCCTACAGCCTGCTTTCTAGAAGCAGGTTTGGAGGTGAATCTCTCTCTGAACTCATATTTATATATGTACGTATGCATGTATGCGTGCATGTGGGCTTGTAGAAAATATCATCAGTGCCTCACATATATGCCTTTCATCCTACCACATCGGTGTGTTCTGGTTGACTTCCAGATTCCAGTATCTCCATCTCTGAGCCCTAGGGATGTTTGTCCAAACCACGGAAGTCCGCTCTGTCCAGGCACTCACAGAATAAAGCCTGGAAATTAACACTCCCTAGGAGAATTTCTCTACAACTAAATATCCCAGTTCCCTTACCCTTTGGGAGGGATAATAACAAGGCATGTGCTTTACATCCTTCCCCAAAATTTCCTTGTGAGATTAAGAGTCTTCTCCTGGGATTGTTGGTTTATCAACACACTATTGGCCCTCTCCCTTTCCCAATATCTATTCCCCACTCATCTGCTATACTCTCCTCCAAGTGGACTACTTGTATTAGAATCTTCAATCTCTATGGAAACTCAAACCAAGACAGGGTTGAAGAGGGAAGGCATGGGTTCTGGGCAAACGTGCCTACTCTCCAGATTCAAATTCTTCCTTGAACAGTTATTGCAATTTCCAGATGTGGAAGAACATTTAGGGAGACTAATTCTTGTCCACAGGTCAAATTTCATTCCTCAAAACAAACTTATCAGTAATAAAACTAATATTGTTTTATTATTTCCATCTTTCTAACTCATGGTCATATTTCTTAATTGAATCTGAACTCAGAAGTAGGGGAGAAGAGGCAGAATTAATTATCACATATTTAACCCCCCACACACATACTAGAAAATAATAGAAGAAAAAAATTCCTTTTTGTTTCTATTATGTTCAGAGAGCACAGTATAATAATAAAACAGCGAGGAACCTGCCAAGAGATATAGGCAAAAATAGATGAATTCCCTTGTGTCCTCAGAAATATGAGCTTCTCTTGACAAAATGCCACAAGGCTTCATGAATTCTCACCTAAGTGAACTTTACCTCAGCCCATGTAGATATGCCTAACAGTAAAGCCCCAGCTACCTGTACAGCTCCAGTAAGAGTCCAGAGGACACTTCTTTGCATCCTCTGAGGCATATAGGAGTTAGCCTTTTAAAAGGATTGGCCCAAAACAATTTGAGGACCTATGCAGCATGACCCATTATATCAATGTCTCTAGACTTTATAACCCATACCTCCTATTAATAAACATATTAAATTAGGGGCCAGCTGAGTGGCTCAGTTGGTTAAGAGCTCGCTCAAGAGTTTGAGCTCTGAGCAACAGTGGTTCGAGTCCAGCCTGAGCTGAGCAGCCGCTGAGCTGCCAACAGGTAGCAGGATGGCTCAGCTAAAAAAATAAAATAAAATAAAATGAACATTAAATTAAACCTTCTTTAATGTGATTTAAATTTTAATATGAATTAAATATCTTGACTAAAATCAAATCAAAGCAATGATAAATTTTTACAGACTACTTCAAGGTGCATTCTACTTTCTACCCACTAACCCAAAATTTTGTTATACTTATTCTAGGGAATTATGCTCCTAATGGAAAAACATTGACCTCTACGATTTGAAGTGTTCTAAAGGGAAACTATATTTTCTGTAAATGAAATTCTATTCCTTAGTCTCTATAACTATTGAGTAGGACAACTTTGGATATATCATTTTAAATTCATCATTTTAATTTACAGTGGAGAAATTTGACCCCTGAACTTTCTCAATGTAGGGAAGAGATTTGTATATTTCAAAATTTAGAATATTATTTATCCTGGACAATAGTTCACTTGCCAAAATTTGGATAACTGAGGAATAAGAATAACATTGTTAAATATGTGCCTAAATATTAATAGTGGAGGTATATCCCTCTGTATAATGAATTATCTGTGGTCAACTCAGCACCACCAACGCCTCATCCCAAGATTGCGTGAAGAAGTCAGGAACACTTTCCCAGAATCCCCTTTCTGTGTGGTTCCAGGTTAGCTCTCTCCAGTGAGAGGCCCTCGAATGAGATTTGCAAGGCAGAAAGTCTAACAGGTCCATTTTCTGAAGGCAACTGCCAGTAAATGTGAGATTCCCAGTGGATTCTTGGTGCATTCTTGAGAATTACAGCTTTCCTAAGAATCACAGCAGCACCCCAATCAACTCCTGAGAGTGCCCACTTTCAGTGCTTCAGGATGAGATCATAGTTATTAACAATACTTGACCTGACTTTCATTCCCAGCTTTAATAACTGTTTAAAGTCCCCAATTGCCATATTAAGTCGTGGCAATTGAAATCATGACTTCAGTTTTCCTGCTTTTTCCCAGATGGATACACTATTTTCTCTGCATAGGTTTCAAGTCATTACAGGTACCTGGTACCTCCCTGATAAACAATTCTCTCTAAGTTTTTGATGGTTGACTTGATAACCTAAACGTCTGATACAAAAATCAGAACTTCAATCCAGTATCCACATGTTTTATCACACTATAAAATGTATAAACAGAGATTATTTCTTACTGTAAGTATTTGTTGATTATTCCACCCAGCATGGACTGCCAACAGGCCACTTTTTAGAGAAAATCAGGTTGAATCTGCAACACTTTTCACTTTGAATTGAATGAAAATGACTAGACTGGGTTATTCCTTATATTTCCTCAAAAAGAGATTTATATAATCAAATTCAATTCTCACATAAGAAAATGCATGGAATTATTTTTCATGTTAACAAAAATTCCCTGTCATTAAGTTAAAATGTGTCATTCATAAAGCAATTTATAAAAATTAATGTAAAAATTGCAATTCAAAAAATGCACCTTATATTCTAACATTTAGTTTGCAATGTAAATAAAGAAAAATACCAACTCAGAGAGAATTTACATTGCATAAAAATAAATAACACAATTCTGTTGGACCATAAATTTCCAGGGGTCAAAAATTAAAGTTATGTATCTTGCTTAATACAGCACCTTAAAATGTCAGATGTATATATGTTTAATTATTCATAGCTTGAACTGTAATTTTCACATAAATTTAGATTGTGAAGATTATATTATGAGAAAAAAATTCCCTTTCTTTGTTCACGTTGACAGACACCCTCATGAACATTTATAATAGTGGAGGTTTAAGGGCACGTAACTGAATTGCTGTCCATGCAGGTGTGAAAAATGTTTAAAATGTTGTGTTTGAACATTGATTTGATGTAATGCATTACTGGCATCTGGACAATAACGCACTTTCACTTTATTAATTGCCTGGATGAGATAAACAACAGAACACACACGTAGGTATAATGGCTCAAAATAATCACTATTTAGCATTAACTTTGTTTCTATTAAAGAAACATGGCAGTAAACAATACATAATTAATTAGTCAAGCCTATCGAGGCCGGTATTTAGGTTACGTTTAAGGAACTTATGAATTGGATATAATTAAAATAAAAACATACAAAAAGTCATATTTTAAACTCAGTGTCAACCACCATCCTTTAATCAATACCCATTGCTGACGTTCTAGTACACATTAGGATGTATTTTGTTTGTGTGTTTATTCTTATTTTTCCCTTTTAAATACCACGTGCTTTATATAGACACTCCCAAGTTTTTTGGATGTGTTCGTTTTAAAATTACATCAGTGAAGTCTGATATTATTACATTGAGGCACTATTCTAAAATAAGAGTTTCAAATGTGTTCAGGTACGGAAAGGCAGGAATTCGTGCTACTCAGTGGAGAGCCACATGAAATATTGTTATAGTAATGTTAAAGTTACTGAACATATTTTTCTGATAATACTTACATCATCTTTATGATTAAAGTATGAATTTGCAGCAGCTAACACTAAAATTTCAAGTCAAAATTGGGAGAAAACTAAAATTGAAAAAAAANCAAAACTCAAATGAGGTGAATTTTGCCTTTAAAGGATTTATTTCCTAAGAAACAACTTAATAGCTATGAGAGAATCAACTAATAAATGTCAGTACAAGTTGTTCATATATTTAACTATTTAGTCTGGGGCTCTATATCACTTTATTGAGCCTTAAATCAATGTGGTTTTAATCAATGGTTTGTTCTTTGAATGGCTGCTAATACTTTAGATAATCTTATTGAGGAGTGTACAACATGAAGATGTGGTATCAAACTTCAGGTTTAAACTGTTTGAAGCATTATAAACATTCATTTCACAATTAGCTTGTATAAGAATATTGGGTGTGATGAGACTCACTGTGTTAATTTTTTTTAGTAATGAAATTTATTAAATCCCCATTCAACAGGCACGTGTTGAAAGAGAATAGTCGTTGGTGTTAATGGGGGAATGTGTTCCTTCATTGTATTTGTGCCTTTTGTATTGCACTCTTGATATTAAATTAAATGTGCCTTGAAATAAAAAAAACTGAAATTAAAATTTAAAAAAAAAGAACTAGAGGGACAGGTTGACGTGCACATTGAGCCAGCCTTAAGACAGAATAAGTGTACTGAAAAAAAAAATTATGCAGCATGCTACATAGAGAGACAAAGCTATGGCTCAGAGTCACAGAGGATGCTGTGAATTCTCCATTCACAAACCTATATTAAACAAAGCAGTAAATAGTATTCTCCAGGAAGAAAGAAGATGATCACATATTGGAAGGTCAGATATGCTGGAAGAAATGAAGAGCAAATGAAGTGATAAGTAAAAAAGTTAATCTAAATAAATACTGACTAAAACAGTAACAATAATGTCTTTCTTTTTTTTTAGCTGAGCCATCCTGCCACTTGTGGACAGCTCAGCTCTGGCCGGGTCTCAAACCGCTGTTGCTCAGATCTCACACTCTTGAGTGAGCTCTTAACCAACTGAGCTACTCAGCCAGCCCCAACAATAATGTCTTATGGGGCTTATTTTCTATAAAAAGAGAAATGAAANGTGGAGGCCCCTCTCTGGAGAAGAGAATGTTTAGACACATAAGACGGATCAAAGAAAATAGATTGAGGTTCAGAAGGAATGGTAAGTTTTGAACACAGTACAGTTTGAAATTTAGATTGTGGCTCATTTTCCACCTTTTTCTAATTTGCCAGCCCAGAGGATATGTGCCTGATGATGATCTATATTCTAAATAAATTATTTGTCATTCCTTAAAATCCGAGTGCTAATCACTGAACAAATTAACATTCTTTGTACTAGAGTCTATTCTCAAACACCACATCTCTCCAAACTACTATACGAAAAAAAGATCGGACGATTAAGTATGAAACTGTCTTACCGTGTAAGTGCACAATAGAAAGTTCCCGTACTTAATTGTTTTACCCTCGCATGCTGATATCTATACATGACGAATATTTATATCAAACATTCAAAAGTCAATATTGAATGGGTTCAACCAAAAGCAAAGAGGACTGCTGGTCTGTATATAAGGTATTTGAGGATTAATAGTTCTATCTATTTAAAAGATATTTGCAAGTCCATATTATGCATGCCTGTCAATTTTATCTCCATCTTTTAGCCAGCCAATTCATTAGAAATTTGGCCAACCTCTAGGAGTGTTAGAAAATCTGTTCCTGAGTCTCTAGAAGATTTCACCTTTCTTTCCATGGGGCCAAACAAGGAAAGTTTAAAACTTCAGACCATCTCTGTTAGTTCGCTCTCTCCTTCTCTCTCTAACCTCTAATTCCTCTCTCTTCCTCTCCTCTCTCTAACAGGTAGCTTGCATGAACACACACATAAACACAGCTATTTGAACTTATTTTTCCTAAATTGACTGACTATTCATTTTTGTCATGGTGCTGCGTGCAGGAAGTGCTTTTGTGGGTGTTTCTTTAAACCCCTGGCTTTAGGGACATAAGGATGTGGTACAGGTTTGGACCACTTCCACAAAACGAGGCTGAGTAAAATCCTATGCGGTTTGGCTTTTAAATAGTTTTTCTAAGGCCAACACATCATTTTTCTTACCTCCTCTCTACCGCCTACATTGGAATTATAGAAATGAACCAGTTAACCAACAAGTGATGATCAAAAAGCCTCATTAACTCTTTGTACTCTCCAATGTTAGATTTGTATACCTAAAATTAGGCTAATTTGTGGAGAAACACTATCAAGTACATATATTTTTAAAGCTATTCTTCACAATAACTTACAAGCTCTGTCTTTTAATTATCTATTATAAATTCTATTTTTTTCATTATTTTTCTCTTTGCTTTCTATATTATTTTCTTTTCATTACTCTTCTCATTTAAAAGTGTTGTCCTCTGGAAATATGGTGTATTGAGACTTCCACAGGGCCTAGTGCACGGTTAATTGTTACTCTCCAATAACTCTTAAGATTTTTCTCTTTCTCTTTGATGATCTGCAGTTTCTCCACTGTGTGCTTATAGGTGGATTTATCTTCAATGAGCCTACATTCTATGCAATGTACATTCTTCTTCAATTTCAAGATTCTTAGTTATTATCTCTTCAGATACTTATTCTTAACCATTCTCTCCATTCTCTTTTCTCAAAAGTTCTAATACAGAAATATTGATCCTTTCTTACTTTGTGTCTTTGGTTCATGATTTCTTGCTCAATTTTGAAGTTAAGTTGTGTTTTCATTTCTCTTTTTAAGCATCTCAAACATAAAGTCTGTGTCATATTGTGCTATGAAGTAAATGTAATATGGATTGAATTCACATTTTGATTGTTGTTTCTGTTAGTGGTCTTAGCATGCAATTCAAAAGTAAGTTGGAATTTTGGCTTTTGGAAGGAAGATTTTTGTTTACATTTTTGTTTTTCTCTCCTTCCTGTTCTCCCTCACTCTGCCTAATGGTTGCCTCCATCCAGCACTTCCTAGACCACAGTCCAGACCAGAGCTGATAGCATTGCTGGTACTCGCAAACTTCAGTGATGCTCAGGATGCTATACATTGAATCCCCAAGGTAGCACTTGAGCACGATGATTGGTCTTTATCCTCCCCGCTCCATGACAGCATAACTGCCCAAGCCTCAGGTGGTAGCAAGAACAATTGTGTTTCACAGTCCATTGATAAGAGAGGGAGTTCCATCCTAGACCCTGACCCCCAGGCCCTGTTACCTCTCAAAAGCCAAACCCTTAGCTGCTTCTGCTCAATCTGAGGTTCACTGTGGCTTCAGCCTCCACCTCTAATGGGAGTTTCTATTCTATTTCTGGTCCATGAAAATATTAATCTTGATTTTTTAAATTTAGCTATGTAATTTTGGTTTCTGGTTTTTATATTATATCCATCACTGCCACGTGATTGGCAACTTAAGATGTGAATTTAATATGCCATATATATTAACTGTCTAAATACTACCAGATGTTTAATCATAAGTGTTTATTAACAAAGACTAAATGGAAGGAGCAGCAAGGGATACGCATCTATTTTTTTCTGATTAATATGAGAGATATCAGCCCTTACTTCTCTACTGCCCAATTCTTTTAATAATGTCTCTGATTTTATAAACTTATTTTCCTAAAGCTCTAGCATCTACATGGCAAACTACAGACAAGCCATTGCCAATGAACAGTTTTACTTGGTCTGAAATATTACTTTAATATTCAAGATGTTTTTGGTTGCAGGTGACAGAAACACAACTCTGACTCTATTAAGTGTGAGAAAAGCAAAATTTTCACTGATCCTCAAGGCTGAAAGGAAAACAAGTTTTCTGCCCATTCTCTCAATTTTTTTCCGTGTGTTAGCTTCATTCCACCAAAGCATCTTGTTCCAAAGGTTTGGGAAAAATTACTCCTGGGAGCTCTTGGGTCTTACACCTCTCAGTTTCAACAACAGAGAAGAAGGTTTAAGACTTGTTCTCTGGACCCAAGTTTAGAAATTCCAGGGAAATGTTTTGATTAATTCAACTTAGGTCAGTTGACCATCTCTGTACCGATTAAAAGTGGTCATGGGTGTAGAGTATATAATAACATGGCAGCACTCATTCAAACCACATGGATAATGTGGAAGGGTGTTAATCTTGGCAGGCAAGAGAAAAGATTTCCATCACGGTTTTTAAATAAGCATTAGTGTAAAGATTATATTTGAACTCACAGAAAATAAAGATTGTATCAGTCAGTGTTTGATTCAGGAAAGAGAAATAACTCTTTCAATCACGCAAATCAACCAAGGCTCAATCTGATTAATATGCTTAAGCTTCAAATTTGAGTTACATTAAGAATGTAATACAGGGGCCAGCCGAGTGGCGCAATGGTTAAGAACTGGCTTGGAATGCCAGAGGGCCCCTGTTCGGATCCCACATATGAGGGCCAGTGACACTGCCCTCCACAGCTAAGATGCTGAACAACAGCTCAACCTAGAGCTGGGCTGCCATGAGTCACCGGCGATGGCGTAGGCTGCAGCCCCTGTGGCAGTGGGTTGCCATAGGCTACCGTATGTAGCCAGCAGCCAGCGTGAGCGGCCAGCAGCCGCAGTGAGGGGCCGTCCAGAAGCCTGCGACTGATCTGCCTCACCCGGGAAGAGCGCAATGATGGTGCCAACTTGGGCCAGTGAAGCAACGTCCTCCACAACTAGACTGAAGAACAAAACGACAGCAACTTGTCTGTTCCCCTTCCCCCGATTCCCCGGCACTATTCCCATCCCCCTAATTCCCCAATAAAAAAATCTTTAAAAAAAATAAAAGAATGTGATACAGGCAATTGACTGCCTACAAAGTTGTTGGAACCAATAGAGGAACTGACATCAGGAGGACTAGTACTGAACTATTTATTGACTCAGAGACAAAATAGGATAATGAATTATAGAAGTGTTAGGCAATCTAGACTAAAATGTTGACAATAATATACCTAGTGAGTCATTTCTTTAGGTAATGGGAAGATTAATAAAGTATTATCAGAAACTCCCTTATCTTCCTTCAAAAATAAAAAAAAGAATAAATGGGTGCTGTTAAGGAATTTTTTCAGGTAAATATTACATTGAGTAAGATCTGGAATATGATCAGTGACCTCTGAAATTTTCAGAGCTATTTTATTTAGGCTGAACTATTATAATTTGTGTGATTTAGAATCCTGATCCCTGCAATAAAGGACTACATTTTTTATTTGTACCTTGTGTTTTGTGTGAGTTATTTGTGCCTGCCTCCTTCTGTATTGTATGTAACAAAGTCAGCCTATTAAAAGATACTTGCAGATATATAGAACAATAAATTAAGTTGAAAAATCAACCAAGGTTCAATCTGACCAATGTGCTTAAACTGCAAATTTGAATTCTCAGGCAGCCAGGGCAAAAAGGAAAACACGATCAATTAGAAAAGTTTCGGTATAATAAATAATAAAGCATATCGAATTATCAAGGAAATCCAATGTAGTCAGTACCTGGAAAACATAGTGAGTACCTCCATGAGAATTTGAAAATATAGGGAATAAAATTTTAGCTAATGGTAATGGAAGAACTGATTATTTGTTTTAACACTCCAGCTTACAACATATTTCTCTTAAAAATAAATAATACAATGAATAGAATAGAATAGAATAGAATAGAATAGAATAGAATAGAATAAGAAATTGTTGTGCCAACATCTTGGATGCAAAAAAATAAAAATAAAAACAAGATTTTAGCCCTGTCTATGGCACTGCTTCTATCCTGGGAGCATTTATCAGTTAGGAACTAACTACTGAAAGGCTGGATTATACTTGGGACAATATTCCAGAGCTATGGGGGCAGCAGCCAGAGAGTCTAGAACCAGCCAAGGTTTGGATCCTAAAGGGTTCTACCCCAGGAAAAAGGGTGGCTTCAAGGATTTCATGATAGAAGTCCAGCTTTGGGTCAACTGGGTGGACAGAAAATCTCAAGTTTTAGAACTGGATTAAAGGAATCCTAATTAGTGCCCCAGAAGAAAAAAAAATCTCTATAGAGGAAGATAATATTACCCTATCTTTCAAAATATTTTTACAAATAACTTCATCACCTGTATCTTCACTCAGAAATTTTGTGTGACAGGGTAGTTGCTATCTGGAATATTTCCAACAAAGTGGCAATGCAAGAGAGAGCATAAGAAAAGCATGCACTAGCTTTAAGAACTTCATAGAAGTCACACATATCATTTCTGCTCATATTTCATTGCTTATTGCAATTCTTATGACCACACTTGGGTTTGATAGAGTTGGGAATTATCTACAGGATGAAAGACCAGAAATTGGTAATTAGTAATACAACTTTTTGGGTCCTACCCTGCAAAAGATAAAATATTAGTTTCTCCCTCCCTTCTCAACCCCTCCCCAAGAGAGATATCCAAAATTTCCATCCATTTACTGCTCAAAGCCAGGATCTCTAAGTGATTCATGTCAGATCTAGATGTTGCTCTTGATCTGGAGAAACACGAACTAAAGAAACAAGGTACCGCCCCTTACATTTCCAAAAGACAGTGGGAGAGAATAACACCAGTACACCCTCTTACACAAAAAGAGGAAAAATATGAGACATACAGAAGTCACTAGTACATAGAAATTTCAAAATCCTGCTGAGCAGATGCCATGAGGGACTTCATTCTGGGGGAGGGATGTGCTTTCTTTCTTTGGAGCACCTTCCCAGACCATCGTTCTCCATGCCTCTTGACGCAGCTCTCTAGAGGTCTTCCTTTTTGCCACTATCCTTGAGCACAACTTAAAACAGCATTGAATAATATGCCTTTCTTGAGGGCTGAGCTTCTCAGCCAGCTTCCTTCTGGTGGAAATCTAGATGCTGTCTTAGTCTATTTGGGTTGCTACGACAGAGCCCTATAGACTGTGTGGCCAATAAATAAACAACAGAAATTAATTTCTCACATTTTTGGAGGCTGGAAGTCTAAGGTCAAGTCACTGGCAGATTTAGTGTTTGGTGAGAACACACGTCCTGGTCATAGATGGCCATCTTTTGAATAAGTCCTCCTGTGGCAGAAGTATCAAGGATCTCTCTAGGATCTCATTTATAAGGGCACTAATCCCATTCAGGTCTCCGTCCTTATGACCTAATCACCTCTCCAAAGGGCCCCACCACCAAATACCATCACAGTGGGCATTAGATGTCAACATATGAATGGGGGGAGGGGCATAAAGGAGGGGGGTGGGACACAAACGTTCAGTGTAAAACAGGCATCTAAGTGGCCTCTTAAGTATCAGTCACAACCCCTTTAAGTCCAAGCTGCTGGCTTTTTGTCTAGTACAATTCTCTGAAAAATGTAGGCAGTTTATTATGTATTTTTTCTGATCTTTTTTTTTTCTCTTTTTTTATTGCCCCATTCCCCACAGCCAGTATAAATGCAGCTCTCCTGTGTCTGTAAGACTTTGATGGGAGAGCCACATGCTTAGTCCCTTTTTCTTGAGCGGTTTGTCCAACTAAAAGTATTTACTGGAAGAAACTTAGTCTATTCAGAAACTTTAACAATCGGTGAGACAACCATACTCTTTATTTGATCCTTACCTTAAGACCTAGTTTTAATTAGCTTTTGACATTTAAAGAATTCCTCAATTTTACCTTTTAATGTTTAAATTTGAGAAGCATTTTTCTTTTCAACCTACATATCCCTGAATTTATAGACTATCTCCCTTCTTTTCATTCTTGCTTGCATATCAGCCAATATTGTTCTGCTCATGTCTTTTTCTTGTAATAAACTTTCAAATGCAGGCAACAGCAGCCAACACATGCTACTAAATATTTGTTTTGCTATAAAGCTACAAGTTATTAAGCATATAATTTGCCTTCTAAATTAACATAGGCAGCAGCTTTACTAACTAATTTACCACAACATAACATGGATTACCCTTCTTCCATCTTCCATTATTAATTTCCTTATAAACTAATGCCTAACCCATAAACCAAAGCCACATATTTTGGGTTATTTGTTACAATAGCACTCCAATCCTAATTCCAATTTGTTTCAATCAGATGGATCTGATGATACTGCAGTAATAAACAACCCTAGAATTTTGGTGGTTTAGAACAACAAATGTTTATTTCTGTCTCACATTATATATCTATCACAAGTAGGATCGTGGCAGTCATCCCCATTATTATTGTCCTCACTCTGGGTCACAGGCTGAGAGAATCACCGCAGCAAAAGAAGAGCATGTACTGACTCTAAAAGCTTCTGCCTAAAAGTGACACACCTCATTTCTGCTTTTATGTTCACACACATTTGAGTTCAACCTGGTAGGTACATATAATCAATGCCAAGGCAGGAAGCGGAGCTAGATATTGGTGGAAAATGTTAGACTCTATCATTAAAATCTATCAAGTGAAAGGAATATGCTTATTATTACTAAAGGAGATAAAAGCCAAGCTTGAAAAAAATCCACCAGCAAACTGGAAAATATGAAAAGTGACACAGGAAATAGAAATAGAAGTAAATATGCAGGATTCTGGAATTAAAACATAAAGTTGAAATTAAGAACTAGAGGGTCTCTGGGGGCTGCGGGACATGCCGCCAAGGCGCAGCCCCTTCCTCGGTGCTTCGAGCCCGATCGGGCGCTGTCCTTTCACCCTTCCTCCCCGCAGCGGGGGCCGGCTGCGGCCTGTCGGTTGCATCCCCGTCGGGAGGCCACTGATCGGATTCAACATGACCAACGAGGAACCTCTCCCCAAAAAGGTTCGACTTAGTGAAACAGATTTCAAAGTTATGGCACGAGACGAATTAATTCTAAGATGGAAACATTATGAAGCATATGGGCAAGCTTTGGAGGGCAAGTACACAGATCTTAACTCTAATGATGTAACTGGCTTAAGGGAGTCTGAAGAAAAACTAAAGCGACAACAGCAAGAGTCTGCGCGCAGGGAAGACATTCTTGTAATTTGACGAGCAACCAAGGAGCAAGAGACGCAAGAGTGTACTACTCAGATCCAGCACCTCAAGCAAGCCCAGCAGCCTAGTGTCACCCAACGGAGATCAGCGACGGTAGACCCAGCGATCAACTTGTTTTTCCTAAAAAATGAAAGGTGAACTGGAACAGACTAAAGACAAACTGGAACAAGCTCCAATGACCTGAGTGCCTGCAAGTTTGCGCCTGACAGGTAAACAAATCACACCCCCCAGTCAAGTCTTCCCACATGGTCCCACTGCGAGAATGCTGTGGTAGGACAGCCACGTACTGGTTTCCACACCAAGACTCAGACATTCTGAACCAAAAAAAAAAAGAAAAAAGAAAAGCCACATTCTTACACTGTCTAGCTGGTAACGGTTAATGTAAAACTTACCAGATGAACCTTGTGTTTCAGCTTTTTTCTCTTCCCCCTCCCCTTGCTTCAGAGGCCTGATGGCCTCGGACTATTCAGAAGAAGGGGCCACCTCCGAAAAATTCCCATTCTAGAACATTTTGACACTTGAGAAATGTTTCTGTTTGAAGAAAATAGAGGGAGAAACAGAAGTCTTAAGTTTGTGGCACACTGTGTCTTCAGACAGTTCGGAGGAATAAAAACCTAGAGATATAAAATCACAAATTGAACATGTGAAATTCCAGTAAAATGCAAACATGGAATGCATCGCTCTTAACCTTGAGCATAGTGACTTAGGGACACTGTATATCAGTTTTGCCTATAAGACTGTAGACTTGTGATTGTTGTTGAACTTCTGGGTCAAAACTCAAATGAGGTGAATTTTGCCTTTAAAGGATTTATTTCCTAAGAAACAACTTAATAGCTATGAGAGAATCAACTAATAAATGTCAGTACAAGTTGTTCATATATTTAAC
>NW_017731758.1:1342401-1343217 GCF_001890085.2 Hipposideros armiger | reverse complement strand
GTAAGACAATTTTAACCCAAATATTTTGTTAATTATATTAAGTGCAAATGGATAAAAAAGAATTTAGATAAAGACAAGACATTCAGATTGGATTAAAAAGCAATAACAACTATATGTTGTTTACGAGACACACACTTGCAACATAAGGAATCAGAAATAAAAAGTAATAATAAAAAAGAAAGATGTACCATGTAGACACTAAACAAAAGAAAGTTTTATTTCGTAATGCTAAAAGGTAGTTTCTCAGAAACATAAAACGAATTTTACATTTTTTGTGCACACACTAATGTGACTCCCAAAAATATTGAAAATATACAGATATACAAGGAAAAGAAGAGAAACACAGAATTATAATGGGAGATATTAATACTCTCAATAAAACAAGCAGGCAAAAATATCAATAAGAATATAGACAAATTAAACAGCATAATTAACATTAACTAATGGATACAGATATATAAATATATAATCTAGCACCCAAAATGGAGAATATGTGTTCTTTTCAAGCAAGTATGAAACATTTATAAAATTTGGTCATAAGCTAGGACACAAAGAAGGTCTTAACAAATTTCAAAGGTATGAAATAGTACAGTGTTTCAGGTGTACAGTGCAGTGGTCAGGCATCTACACCGTCCATGAAGTGGTCTCCCTAATAAGACAAGCATCCATCAGATACCCTATCAAATCTTTACAACATTATTGATTATGTTGCCCAAACTGTCTTTTATATCTCCGTGGCAATCTTATGGTTACCAGTTTGTGCTTTCTAATCCCCTCACCTTCTCCCTCATCCCCAACCCACTCTCAACTAGCAAC
>NW_017731758.1:1330954-1337014 GCF_001890085.2 Hipposideros armiger | reverse complement strand
CATTGGAGATTGCTGACAGAAATATGAAGTGAAAAACAAAGTACATAAAGCCGCATATTACATGTAATTTAACCAGGATCATATTTTATATATAGTATTCATATATGCACATATACATCAATATGGAATTCATAGAGGCTTTGAAATAGATGCAAAGGAGATGCAAACATCTTAACAATGCATCTCATGTTTTTTGAAAGTGGTTTTATTGGGGAAGGCATATTCTGATTTTATTTTCATTAAGTGCAGCCTTTTAAGAATGAAATTAAACAATAGCACTACTTTATGACTTTCTCAGTGTAATTTCACCTATCATCTTGTGAGATTAACGCTTCACCTTTCTTGCCTATGCCCCCACTTTAGATAAATGTATAGAGGAAGAGGGTGAATCTATGGAAAAAAGAAGGAAGGGGGGAGGTAGGCCTGCCCATCCTCTCCCCCACATTCTGATTGTTCTTGGCATATTTTGGGGTGGCACATTCTGCTCCCCTTCTATGTATGGAATGCTCTCCTACAACTCTACGCTTTTGCTTTGATGATCTTGATTAACTCCTGGAGGAAAAAAAAAATGGAAGGAAAAATTTCCTGACAAACCATAATCTTTTATAAAGGTATCTTAATAATTGCTTTCAATATAAGCAATTTATGCCAAATATAGTGATGAAATATTAATACAGATATAACTATGATAACAAGACATACTGCTACCAGTAAAATAAAGCCCATTTACACCATAAATATTTCAAGGTCAAAGTAGGAGTCTGCGAACGATGGCCCAAACACCAAATTTGGCAGAAAGCCTGTGTTGTAGGGCCTGCAAGCTAAGAATTCTTTTTTACATCTTTATCAGGTTAAAAAAAAAAAAAAGATTAAGAATATGCGACCATATATGGCCCTCAAAGCCTAAAATATTCATGACCTAGCCCTCTATAGAAAAAATTTGTGACCACTCATGTAATGGATAATGTTACTTAGCACCAATTACCTATTAAAGCAAATATAACATATTTCAAAAACATGGAGTGAAAGCTTAAATTTAGTTTGTTCAAAGTTGTCTCACTGGTAATGATCTTGCATTTGAATGTTTAAATTTTTATTTCATTGCATTGTTAAGAATCAAATAGTGAGACGATTAGTTTTTAAGGGGCAAGACTTGATTTCTGAGAAAGAGGCTTGTACCGTAATGAAAAGAAATGTCAGTTCAAGTCAATGAAGTATCTAAAGTAGCATAGTTGAAGTCATATATTTCGCTCTGCTGGATTGTCTGAACAGTTCACTGGGTTTATACTCAGATATTTGGAATTTTACCATCACCCACAATATGTCGCTGTGAGACAATTGGCACAGCTCAGCTTGGATGCTGACGTCAGCAAGTCTTTGCTTCCCATGAGATGCCCCAACTTAAAAACTGTCTCCCCAAACAGCTCTTCTCCTCACCTCACTTGACCTCTTTGCAGTAGCCACAATGTTGATCCCTTCCTCCTTCCCAAAATATTCTCTTGCTTTGTCATCACGACTCCACACAACCCTAGTTTCCCTCCTATTTATTGGTCTTTCCTAGACCCCAGAACCAGCGTCCCTTCCTCTGCTTGGCCTCCAGGCATAGGAATCCATCATTCTCTGCAATCTGCCTGCTCTTCTTTCTTGACTTGGGGGACCTGATCCAGCATATGCTGATGTCTCCCACCTCCTGCCCTGGTCCAGTCCACTCTTCTCAGCTGTGAATCTACTAACTGCTAATGCTCATATCTAGATCAAATGTGAGTCTGTTTGGTGTCTAATTTTCTTCTTCTTAACAAGAAAATGGTAACCATCATTGGCCTTTGTTTAATCTCATATAATCTTGCCTTTCTTCATGGCTAGTAATTTTTTTTTATTGTGTATCCAGCATGCCTGTAAAAGAAGTTCAGAGGCTCCAGATGTTGTTATATTCTACCAGAGAAGATTCTCCTTTCCTGTGTTAGGTAAATAAGGTAAAACACGAATCACCTCAGTGCCATCAGGAATTGCGGTGGGCTGGAGCTGGACGGCAGCTGTGTTAAGGCTAAATCTAGATGTGGCTTCCCCTCAATTTTAAAGAACGATTCTCCTGACTTTATGTTGAGAGCCAGTTCTGCACTTCAGAAGATTTTGTCTCAGCTCTGTCGCATCCTATTCCACGTACTACAAAAGCTGGTGAATACATTGAGTAGGATACCAGCTCTGTGTTGCCTCTTACACAGACTCTCACATGGGCCAGGACTCAGCAAATGTCCTATGATCCATGCGTTTGAGGTCACACATTTTTCTAATTGGTCAATCCAGACCAGTGTTACTGCTAAAAGCTTTACTAAGTTTTTTTCCTCCAGCAGAAGTCTCTACCTGGACCAATCCCAGTTCTCAGCTCATGACCCAAAGCAAAAAATATCTCAAGAGGAACAAAAATCTCTGGCATACATTAGCTCAATTTGCAATGGGTCTCCCTGTCTGATGCACTTGAAAACTTGGTAAAAAGAAAAATTAGTCAGCATCTTATCATTTCATATTCTTTTAAGAAAACTATATTCTGTGAGTATTTTTGAGGAAAAATATAAAAATCATAGAACTATATGCATTTCTATGCTTCGACTCCAGATTAAATATGGGAAAGAAATACCAGAAAACATTAGAAGTGTTGTTTATCTTTTTATGGTAAAAAGCAAATGCTTTGAGTAAAATAGTCTGCTTTCATTTCTGTTCTACTGTAATTCCATGAAATAGTACTTTAAAAATAGCAATTTCAAGACAAGTAAATAGAGAGTCACATGTGTCTACTGATGCTTGAAATGTGGCTAATTCAAATTGAGATGTGCTGTAAGTGTGAAATACCCACCAGGCTTCAAAGATGCAGTATGAAAAGAGAATACAAAATATCTCAGTAATAATATTTTATATTGATTATAAGTTGAAAAATATCTTTGAATATATGGGGTTAAATAAATGTATTATTAAAATTATGTTCACCTCTTCTGTTTTATTTTTGTTAATGCAGCTGCTAGATAATTAGAAGTAATTTAGTGGTTTGCATTATATTTGTTGACAGCACTGCTTAAAAGAATACCAAGAGAAACATTTTAAATATTATCAGAAACAGAAGGGTGCTGACTGGCCTTCCTGGACACGGCAGGTGGGCTGCATGGAGGAGGCAGCTGGTGTGGCCCAAGCATTGTGGTATCACAGCATCCGTGGATCCTTCTGCCTCTGTTGTTCAGTGGAGAGGGCCTGCCTGCCGCATTATATCTACCCAAGTTGTAGACCTGCTTTTATACAAAATTGTCCCAAAGAGATCAGGAATTCATTGATTCCGCCTCTGCCCAGCCCCCTCGAATCAGAGCAAGCAACCATTTGAGGATGTGGATCAGCATGTGTTCAGGCTGATTTCAAATCTTTGAGGCCAGCCTCAAAATGCCCACATCCATGTCCAGAGCGCAGCCCCAAAGTGTTAGAGACCCTAGGGATCCACAGAGCCGATGTGAGAGGGAACCCCAGTCCCAACTTTTACCACCGCTTCCAAATTCAGCCCTTTGCAATACTTCAAAAGATTTCTGCATCCACAGTCCCTTTCTTCTTTCTAATCTATCCTCTATACTTTCAATAGAATTGTTTTCTTAATCTTAACAACTCGGCCTAAAAAATCTTTATTGCCTCCCCCTTAGAGTATACAGCATATAAAGCACAATGACACAAAAGCCACATGATAAATATTCCTTACTGAGAGATTTTCCTTATGGATAGGTGCGGGCTCCCGCAGGTCCAGGGGTTCCCTCAGGTGGAGGCGGAGTCTGGCGAGGAAAAAAACTTGCAGAGACACAGGAGCGCTTTCTCAAGAAGTGTCTCACTTTATTTTACAGCATGCCCCTTTTTATAGCAGGGAGTTTAACCATTGTTTCATTAGTATCAGGGTTTTACTTCCTCATAATTCTTATGCTCCAGGGTACAGCTAGACCTTTTCTATGCTAAAGACTCACTTATCCCAACTATGCCCAAATCCCTCCACCCTCAATGACTGCGACCAAGGCCTGAGCCTCTACATAATCGCCTAAAGGATGGTTACCATGACCACCCAACATTTATTCTAAAAACTATTGTCTANATTGATGTACTTAACCAGGTGCATATTTCTCCTAAATAAAATATCTCCCACCCAGGGGACAGAAGGTGAGGATGATCTGAGAAAGCAAAAGGTTTCTTTTACCCTGAGACTCAAAGATGCTGAAGTTGAAAAGTTGAGAATCTGATTCCATGAGATGGTGAAACTGATCAGCCTGGTGGAAAGCTTGAACCTAGATGGGTATTTGCATGCATGTGGGTAATTCTACTGCTATTACTCTACACTAGGGTACAGTCTCACATCAGTTTAATGTCACCAAATTACATTTATTTCGACTTGGCACCCACATGCTGGAGTGGCATGAAGTCCGCTTTCCTTTGGATAGTCAAAGTAACTGGATAACCTCCGTATCCCAAATGTCCACTCTGAAGGAAGGTAAAGCCCCTTTTCACTTTGATTTTCCCACTTGCACCCCTGATGTCAACAAAACAGAGCCATCACCAGCTATAGGCTCAGGTTAGTCAGGTCTTTATAAAGCTGTATCTCAGTCATAACATCTGGGTGCAGTGCTCAGGTTTGTACACCAGCAATTCCCAGAGCCTAGGGACACACCAGTGCTGTGCCAGAATATGTCACCTGCTCATAATAAAACCCACGCCCACCTCCTCTGTCCCCCTAAATTTTGTTATACCCAGACAGTCTGGCTGTTTTTATTTTCAACCCCTGAAATACCAGCTTCTTCTTTCTAAAAGAGAAAACAATTGCTCAGAAGAAGGCCCTGGATTTCTTAGACACAAAGCAAGTTTTTCTCCTCTCTGAGAGAAAGACCCAGACCTTAACGACATAAAGGTTTTTATGTCCTCTCTGAAAGTGGCATTGGAGGGAATAATCTCCGTTCTTTCTGGATGAGTAAGCTGACTCTCTAACACACCCAAAAGCAAAAATAAAAATTTGGGGGGCTGAAGGAGGAAAACAATGGATAGAACTATTTTTACCAGATCACCCCCATTCCATGTCTAAACTCAAGCAGCTGCATTACCAATGGGTGGAGTTGAACCTACATCACTGGTGTGTAAGGTCCAAGAGTCTGCAGGCTATGCTTGCACACCTGAGACGGGTAGCTCAATTGCCTGTGTGTCATACATGTATGTATAATGAGTGATGGTGACTCAGTTCCACGGAAGGAAGTGTCTGAGTGGTGGAGCAAACCCAGAGGGTCGCCAGGGACTGTATCAGACTTCTAGTAATCAGGTTGTTTGGGGAGGAGGCGTTGAGGTTGGAGGGCCCATGCCCAGTTTTGGAGACAGAGGAGACCAACATTGGGGCAGCTAGCTGGTCGGCCTGTGTTTCAACAGTGACACCATGTGGCAGCAATGGCTATAGGGACAGAAGTAGACCATTAGACAGGGTTTTCCCTCTGTCACTATTGAGTATTGACTATCAAAGAATATGGACACGTCAACTGAGAAAGCCCCTCGTATTCTCGCTCCCATCGCTGTGTGCATGCACATCGTGCTCTGGGTGGGGGAGTTGCCAGGAGTAAAATTCCAGAAGCAAGAAAGGAAGACCTTCATAGATGGAGAGGGAGAGGAACCCTGGATTCATTTAATTTGAGAAATAAAAGAGACATAATTGCTTTGTACCATTGGTGAAATCGGTGACTACAGCTATAAAACAGGTCTTATTTCGTAACAGCCATGATACTCAGGAGCCCCTCTGGATTTACACATTGAATTCATCAGAACAAGTACAAACACTGTAGAGAAAAAAACGCATTTGGGTGAGGCTGACTTGGGTTCAAAGCACAGTTCTGCCATTGATTAGCTGTGTGACCTTAGACTCTTTCCTTAGACCACCTGAACTGCAGCTTCCATATCTACCAATGGAGATGAGGTACAGGATCAGTGTAATCGTTATAGTCATCGTGTCATCATGCTGTAAAATTTCATGTCCTTTTTCACCTCAGTGTATCTTGATTTGATGCTTTGGCC
>NW_017731758.1:1316700-1326349 GCF_001890085.2 Hipposideros armiger | reverse complement strand
GTGTTTGGCCATGTCAGATACTGAGGCGCAGACGGCTCCCGGCAGATAGGATGGCTAAGACTTCAGACTTTGAATAGCAAATGCTGAAGGAAGGACAAATTCCACACTCATTTAAAAACTGATGTTGGCAGTGATCACTGAGCAGTAGTAAATTGTAGTTTTGGTCATCACCACAAGATTCAGCAACCTCGCCCCTCTGTCTATTGTGGTAAAATGTATGGGTGCAGGATCAATTAGCTGTGTTGTTTTTGCCCATGGAGACTGTGAAATCTCAGAGAGTATTAATCCATATTTTATGCATCTTTGTGCCTCCAGAGTTTAGCATAATGTCAGCGCCAAAGTACTTACTCAGAAAATGTTTCTGAAGTAAAGTGATGAGTGAGCAAATACATGAATGCATTGATTAATGCCATTCAGTTAATATTTACTTGGCTATTCCTCGCAGGAGAGGCAGTATAGTATAGTGGAGCAGGGCTCCGAGGAAACCACCGATTGCCAACCGCAAACCTGGTTATTATTGTAGAGTAATGGATGGGAACGGCCAAAGGACAAGATCCAGAAAGCCATTTTACCCTTCAAGCCAGATCTGACCTGAGCTTAGTAATAGCTGAGTTTAAGCTTATCTCACTAAGTTCAGCCTCACGATCTACTAGAATCATCCCGCTTACATTTTTACAAACTGTAACAGAATGATGCATGCCAGTAAGTTTCAAATTTTCCCTTTTTCCACCAATAGTTCAGACTTGAAAATTGGATCTAGGCACCTGGGAAGGTCAACAATACTGTTCATAAAGTATTTCCAGTTCACCTCCTTTCCTGGGCACCTAGCTGGAAGTTAGGTGTGACCTTGTGACTTGCTTTCACACTGATGGGTGTTACTTGCAGTAAGAACCTTGCAGAGCTACTATGCAACTGCAATACCTCTTTCCCCCACAGACCCAGTGACCTGTGGCATTCCATACAGCGCCCGGGACCTGGAATGGCGATGACGAAAAGCAGAGCTGTCAACTAACCCATTGGGGACATATAAGTGAGAAATAAACCTTTTTAATTTCAAACTGCTGAGATTTTGCAGTTGTTTGACCATAGCATAGCTTGAGATTTTGCAGTTGTTTGACCATAGCATAGCTTAGACTCTCTTGATTAATGCCATACTAAAGGAAATAATAGATACAAAAAGAGAAAAAAGCTAGACTTTTTTTTTTCTGGATAGGTTGACATTTTTTAGTCCACTAGTCCTTATTGGAATCAAACCCATGTTTCACTACTTATGAGCTGGCTGACATAGTTTAAATTATTTAAATATTCTGTGCCGATTTCCACAATAACAGTAGTTAACTTCAAGATTTAAATGAGTTTAATGTCTAAAAATTTAGAGAAATGCCTTGCACAGCATATGCATGATATAGGTGAAAGCAATTATCTTCTTTAGTGTTTTTGGACTAAATATTCACCTCAAGTTGCATCATCCCAGTTTATTTAAGAGCTATCTAGTCAACGACCACATCTCAGAATATAGCCCTGTGAATGACTTGACAATTAAGAGCTACAGAAAATTGAAGTATAAAAGTAAACTAACAAATAAGCAACAATAACAATAAAACAAAACAAAAACTCTTGGGGACACAGGGTGATAGCATGAGAATTCACCAAAAAGTAAGCACACAGTTTGTAGTATATTAGACGTATACAAATTCAACACTGAACAAAATACCTTAAGAATTATTTATATATTGAATCTAACACTTTGTACCTACTTGGCAGTCTGGCCTCTTCTATAGCTAAGACATTACTTAATATCTCTTTGTGGGGAGGAAAATGACTTTCTCATAAATGGTCATATAATTGCTCCTGGTGAGACGCAAAGTTGCAGAACCATCTGTGCGAACTGGGATATTGGAGCAGCTCTGAGGAGGGCACACGGGACTACCCCTGTATAAGAAGTTCCCAAACTCCTTAATTTCACATTTCTCTTTAGGGGTGATAACCTAACAATAAGTGATCTGGAAGGACAGGAAGAGAAAAAATACACTCAACTTAACTCATGAGAATAGAGGAATAAGCTCATCAGTAGAACAAGAATTAACAATAAATTCGTAACTATTTATTTGGAAGTATTCTTTTATTACTTTGGAATAAAAGTAACCTTAGGAAACTAAGTAGCCTTACTAGCTTAGACAACCAACAGCCAGTGTATAAAAGAAATCATTGTCAAATTGAGATCTCCAACAATTGTAACTGAGGTTATCAATTCTTTTCAGCATTTCAGAAACCCTAATGTCAATCATATATATGCCCATGATAAGATTTCTGTCTGAGCAAAACAAGTCACCCCTTTATTCTGGGATGGAATTGTATAAGGAGATATGGTAACAGAGTAATGGTAACAAGACTTTGGAACCAGAAAGACATGGATTCAGGATCCAGTTCCACAATGTCTGTGTGGGCAAGCCATTCATATATGTAAAATGGATACATTTGTACCTACCTAGAAAGGTTTCTGAAAAGATTAAAGGAGATAACATGTAGAATGTCTAGTATAGGGAATTCACTTTTGATGACATAGTAGAAATTTTAGAATCTGTGGAGAAAACAATCATAACAAAGAATCCTGGGTGGGAACCATTCAGTTAAGTACTGTCCAACTGTATTGCACACAACCTCAGAGCACTGGGAGCTGCCTCAGGAGCTAGTAGAGCCTTGACACTAATAATGTAGGCCTCACCTATGCCAGAGCAATGCAACTAGGAAAGCTCTGCTTTTATCTGTTTTATACATTCATGCAATGCATGTGGTTTATAGGATTTTGTTCAATATCAACAAAAGGTTTCTGCTGCTATTGAAAAAAGTGTGATAGCCATTGATTTAGAGAAGGTAAAAATATGTATTTGATGTTCTTTGAACTGAGTTTTTGACACCATCTTTGCCTGGTATCTTTTCACCCCTTTCTGAATCTCCAGGTCGAAGTATTTCTTTGAGGATCCTGAAATCTTGCATTAAAAAGTCAAAGAACAAATGTTTGCACCATCATAAAAATGCACTTTTATTAATTCAGTATCATACTTGCATTTCCTCAAAGCTTGGTCACCATTAATTACGGAGTTCCCTGAAGTTAACCTATTCCACTAAAGTTAACCAAATGACAATTATTGCAAGGGTATCCTGATATGATATGGTGATGGGAGAACAAAGAGAAAACTTTTGCCACTGACTGACCATGCTGTTACAAAAAAGAATTATTACCATGCGTATAAGGAACTTGATTTACTCTCAGCAAATCATTTCATAGATCAATACTGAGGTCTTGAGCAGAAAACACAAACTGTTTTTTGTTTTCTCATTGCTTCCCCATCCAAGCCCTACATTGATCTTCACCAAGGATGAGCCCAGAGTTACCTAATAGGGTGGAGAAGAGCTATGCTGATTGGCCATTGTTTCTAGGACTGGGGCTTTAAGAAGTGGGGTATACAAGACTGTCCAGGAAAGGGCATTTGTTCTCCAGTGTTGTTGATGTGTTTTATTTGTTTTTCTGATCCTTGCTTACTGCCTCCTGCCTACACTCTAATGAGAAGTTCCCAAGCTCAATAATAATTATAATACCTAACACCATTTTGACAGAATTCAACCCCAAGCAATCTTGGCTTCAGAATATATAAGCCTAATCATTGCTTCTTACTGAGTCAGCTGTCATTTTATAGGGAAAGGGAAAAAATACGACATTGAGTAATAATCCACAGGCCTATGACTAGCCTAAACAAAAGAGATTGTCACATTATCAGGCAACGCCGAGGGAGCCATACATAGGGACTTAGGGACCAGTCTCAGAGTAAAACAATGCTACTTTCCCAGGCAAGTTTCTTTTCATATATTTCATTCAGGAACCTCAAAGGAAAGAGTAACTCATCTAGGACAGAAATGTATTCCTTTTCCTCCCAGCCTAATGCCATCTTGAACTCATTCCATTCATTCTCTAAATAAACCGAAATACAGGATATGAACGGGTGTAGGGAAGGCCCAGTCCACTTCACCGTCCAGCCCAGTAGACAGCAGCACGTAAAACAAAGGGAGCACAGCCAAAGCAGGACCGACTGAAAAGTAATCAAATACGAAAGACCTGAACTTATTTTTAAACTCCGAGAGGAAGAGTCTCGGCTGTGGGGGGAGTTGCAAACGAGAGGACAGAATGTGCATGAGTCCAGTCGCCAACATACTGAGATCGGCCTTCAAAACTAGCAGATGGCCTCAGTCAAAAGCCCTTGAGTGTGTCTGAAGTACACATGGCGAGGAGCTCTGGCAAATAAAATGTTTCCTGAACACTGACTACTTTATATGTGACAACCTGTGCTTTGAAAGTCACTTGGTAAAACCAAAGTTAAGGAAAGTCATGGAATACTCCTTATCAGAGTTCCCTGGCGGAAAGTGGAAGACAAACAGAAAGGCACTGCTTCAAGTAAAGGGCTCAAATTGTGGAAATCAGGGAATTCGATACATATTGATACATAGAAATACAAGAATTTGAATACATAGGGGCCAAAGAAACCCTGTGTTTCTAGCTGTCTTCTCTTACTCCCAGGAAAGGCAGTTTTTTGTTGTTTTGGTTTTGGTTTTGTTATTTTTTGCGGGGGGCGTGGGAGTGTTGTTTTTGTTTTGCTTTAATTTAAGCTTTGAATTTTGCAGAGAAGACTCTTGTGGTTTCTTTGTAAATGTGCCATAGCTTCTTTCAATCTCTATTAGGCACCTGGGGCTCAGAGGTTTTATCTTTGTTTGTATATTTGGTTGCACAAATTTCTACATTAAAAGATACTTTTCTTTTTGCCCAAAGTAAAACTTAACTACTGAAGTATACTCAGGAGATCACTGTATATGGAAATCAGAATTGTTGGTGATATAAACAACCATCCAAGGCTTTAAAAGACCTTGGCTGAAGTAGCACATGTTTTTGATAGGAACTTCTTCATCAGGAACTAAACACGAAATTTCATTGCTCTGAAAATGTGGAAAGGCGCTAAGCTAATACAACATATCCAGTGTCTTCATTCCTAGTGCAGCTTAGATGTCAGCAGGGGTTACTTGGCTCTTTGGGGTTTTGACCACTTCATTCCTCCAGAGGTGTTTGGGGGTCATATTCTCATCGTCACTTTTGCGGCTATGACTGGAGCTCTGTCTTACCTGAACAGGCCTCTTGTGCCTCTTCTCTTATCCCGACATAGGAAACAAAATCCCTTTTCTTTTACTTTCCCCAAAACAACCCACGCAATGCTTTGTGGATGGAGCAGAGTTTGCTCAAGATAGCAGGGCAAAAGAAGGGCTTACAGAATGGGAATGAAATCAACTTCAAATCAGGAGTTAGACAGCCCTGTTCTCCAAGTTACCTTCCTGTTCCTCAGATTACGCATCGACTACCTTCTGGGCAGGGCCAGCTTCCAACCACATTGGGCTTCCTGCCCTTCATCACTTCCATTCCCATGCTTCTCCCCTCTCTATCTTTCTCTCTTCTGTGCTCCCTAACTTTTGAACTGTCTGCTTCTCTTATGTGGAAATTCAAATGAAGTCATTCTTCATCCACTAGGAAACTCTGGGTCTACTTTTGCACATCCTGACTGTTGTTAATATTTCTGCTTAAAGGAAGGGCTTTCTAACCTGGGTCTCACCAAACAGTAATATAGGTGACTACTATCAAAACCAGAAAATAACAAGTATTGGAGAGGGTGGCAAGAAATTGGAACCCATGTGCACTGTTGGTGGGGATGTAAAATGGTGCAAATACTATGAAAAACAATATTGTGGTTCCTGAAAAAATAATAATAGCACCACCATAAGGTCCAGCAATCTCACTTCTCAGTGTATATACCCCCAAAAAATGTTTCAACTGATGAACAAATTCAGTAAACTTGCAGGATACAAAATCAACATACAGAAATCACTTGCATGTGTACACAATAACAGTGACCTGTGTGAAAAAGAAATAAAGAAAACAATCTCATTTGCAATAGAATCAAAAACAATAAAATACATAGGAAAAATTTAACCACAGAGGTGAATAGATTAAAGGGAAGGGGAATGCAAATGGTAGAGAATACTGTTAGGAAGCCAATGAAATGATGAAAAAATGAGGAAGGCTGAACCTAAGGAAGGGCATGGAAAAAAGAGAAGGAAAGACAGATTTAGAGATAATTAGAAAGTACAATCAACAGTGTTAATTGACAAACTGATATGAAAAAGAAAAGGAAATAGACTGTTGTGAGTGGATTTTCTTCTGGTGTTCCTTTTTTTTTTAAGTTGGACCTTATTAATTTTCATCCCTTCTTCTTCATGTATATAAGAATTTAAGGGTATAAATTTACTATTAAGTATAGTTTGAACTCCACCACAGAGTTTTTTTGTTGTTTTTTTTTTAGCTGAGCCATCCTGCCACCTGTTGGCAGCTTAGCAGCAGCTCAGCTCAGGCCCAGACTCAAACCGCTGTTGCTCAGAGCTCACATTCTTGAGCGAGCTCTTAACCAACTGAGCCACTCGGCTGGCCTCCATCACAGAGGCTTTTATGTGCAGTATATTTATTATCAGCTCTAAGTGATTTCTAATTTCCATTAAAATGTCTTTTTTGAATGTGTTATTTAAAATTATACATTTATACTTTCAAATGCATAGTGTTTTTTTAGTTCTTTGTGTTACTTATTTTTTACTGAATTGCATTGGAGTAAGGGAATATATTCTGTATAATAACACTTCTTAAGTTATAGCGAGACTTGGTCTATGGCATAGTTCCTTTTTGTTCCTTTTCATAAATGTGCTGTGTATGCTTGAAAAAAAAATGTGCATTCTCTAGTTGGTGAGCACAAAGTTCTATGTGTGTCCATTGGATTAATATTGTTCACTGATTGTATTATTTAAATATTCTATATCCCTCCTATTTTTTTTTTGCTTCCTATAGCAATCATTATAAGAAGTATTTAAAAATATTCCACTACAGTAAGTGAACTGTCAATTTCTTGGTTCCACTAATTTTCACATGCCTCCAACTTTGGCACAGGTAGTGAATGACCACAGATCACTTTGTAGCTCCTACCAGGTGGTCCCCAGTGGCCCAAGGTGACCTGGGCCTGCACTGGAGCTCCTCCCAAGAGGCCCCAGAACCAACACTGGATATCTATATGGGAAAAAAAGAAAATGAAACTTGTCTCCAAACTCAAATCATATATAAATACAAGTTCTAGGTGAATTTAAATCTAAATGTGAAAAGCAAAACAATAAAACTTTGAGAGCTTGTGTAAGGAAACTTTTCTTAAATGGAGCACAGAAAACAGTAACCAAAATGGGAAAGATTGATTACTTGGATTCCATTAAAATAATGAAAATGTTTATCAAGAGACATTAAGACAGTACAAGTGCAAGGAACATAGAGGGAAAGATACAGGGAGTTCAAGACTAATAAAAGTTTCCTATCCAGAATCTAAAAAGAACTCCTTTACATTTATAAGAAAAAAAAATCCAATAGAAAAATCGTGAAGAAACTTGAACAGGCATTTCACCAAATAGGATATCCTAACTGTCAATAAAGATATGAAGAGATGTTCAACCTCATTAATAATTATGGAAATACAAATTAAAACAATAATGACCTATTACACGCACTAGGCTAAAAATTAAAGATCTGACAATCCCAGGTATTTTCAAGGTTGTGGAAAAATAAGACCCAATATACACAACTGGTGGGAGGAGTGTAACTTGATACAAGCTCTTTGGAAAATTCTGACAAAATCTACTATTGTACTAAAGTTGTCATATGTATACCCTTCTGATTTAGCAATGGCACACCCAGGTGTATGTCCAGCAGAAACACATGCAGATGTACTTTAAAAATGTAGCCCAAAATGTTCATCGTAGCATTATTTGTATTAGTCCCCAAACTGGAAACAATCCAATTGTTCACCAACAGTGGAAAGTATAAATTTCTATAAATTCATATGATGGAAAATTTTGCATCAATCAAAAAGAATGAAATGCTGCTAAATGCAACAACAGGATAGGTACTAAAATCATAATGTTGAGCAAAAGAAGACAGACATAAAAGAACACATAGGGTATGTTTCCACTTATATACATTTCAGTACCAGGCAAACATGGGAACCGTGGGGAGGAGGAAGCCAGTAATGATTGAGGGGGGTAGAAGGGTGGGGTGATAGCAGGGTCTTCTGAAGTGCTGGTTATGTTCTATTGTCTGATTTGCCCATGGTGATATGGACAAGCTAATTCATTGAATTATATTTTATGATTTGTGTACTCTGTGTATGTAATATTTCAATTAGAAAAGTAAAAAAATAATAATTAAGTGAATACAAAAACCTCTGCACTTGAATCCTAATCATGGCCCTGTGTAAAATAGATTCCTGCCTTTTTCCTGATATGTTGCTCACGTCCCATCGTATTTCAGTATTCACCAGCTCTTAGTCCCTCATTTAACCTCCCACGCTGAACCGTTTTCACTCAGCCCTCAGCCTTTTTCCTGGTCCACTTCCAGCAGCCCCAGATCCCTCAACAGTATGAGACACCATGCCTGGACCTTTCCTCAAGGTGGAAGCAGACACACTGATGAGGCCTGTCTCATACACCTTGAACATACCTGTCTCCCGCAGGAGATCATAAGCTCCCCATCAAAAGAAACTGTTTCACCCATATTTCTATTCAGTGAAATACCTGGCACAGGGCCTACCGTACAAAAGACATACAATAAATGAGGAATGATGTTGCCTCAGCTATGTATTTGGCGAAAGGTGTATCAAGAGAAAAGAGATAGTGGAGACCAGGCTGGGGGAGAAAAGGATTCTTTTATGCTTCTTGTTTTTAACAAAATGGATTTTGTTACATATACCCAAAAAGTTTTAATATTTTATTTTGTTTCCTTTGATTTTGTCCTACACTAGACTTCAAATATCCCTCTGCTGATTTCTAACTAAGGTACCCTTTGCTGTAATTATCTGATTGCCAAAGAGATTAATAAACCTTTTCAGCTTGGCTCATAAATCACACATTTCTACAAGTGGGAGATTTTCAAATAAGAGGGGAAATTTCATTGCTTAGTCACTCCATTGTCTACTTGAATCAGTTTGAGAATCTAACAGCAGTTCGTGTTCACAGGCATATAAAAAAGTATTGACTTTCTTTGAGATGAACATTATGTTCTAATGACCAAAAGGGATATATATTGCATTTTGAATGAAAGTTAGACAAGCCTAATATTTCAAAAGACTATAAATCTTTATGTTCTCTCATATGAAAATGCATTCCTATCTTACTACAAGAGAACAATGTGAAGGATTTAAATGATGAAAGAGACCAGTAATATTATGTCTGGTAAAAGAACTTGGGTAATATTGTACCCAGCAGGGTTTATGGCTTGGAGAACCTGATATTAAAGAAACATTGAGCGGGCACCAGGTTCAGTTCATGAACCAAGAGGGAAGACTATTATGGGATGTCCAATGGAGCACCAGGTTGGGGAATTCTACGGAGCCTTCTAAGGACAGTAACCAAGGATTATTTATCAAGAAAGCAGGTGTGTTTGGAATACAGGAAGCAGAGGCTGCTATTATTTAATTAATTCTATTGTATGAATCCTTCTCCAACTATCCAGGCTGAAAAACATCCTACT
>NW_017731758.1:1305373-1315835 GCF_001890085.2 Hipposideros armiger | reverse complement strand
CCAATCTTTGAGGAGAGAAAGACTGAATACTTTATGATTGGTAGATTCCACTAGAACAAAAATTTTCGAGTAGGGAGAGGAATAGTTTCTCCCCTCAAAAAAAAAATGTATTCCTAGAAAAGACCAAAAATAGGTTTGTTCCATAAGCACCTTCTGCACGGTTTGAGGAATATAATTAATTTACCTCTTGAACTGTCTTTGAATTTGAAACTGATTGACATATCAGTGTAGGCATCTAATGAATAGAGATTAAACTACCTGTTATTTGTAAAGCTAAATTGAAGTGGATAGCTCAGATCTACAGCCAGCATTTAGTTACCTTACACTTGACCTCATGTCCAGATCTTGCGATTACACACCCAAAAGAGAGTTTGAATCTTCAAAGAGATACACTTACCCAAAATAGCTGCCTCCCACCAGCAAACTCCACAGTGAGACAGAGATAAATGTTTTATGTAATAGTATAATTATTATAGAAGCCATGTATAAATGTGAAAAGGAATATTTACAAACAAATATAATGAATTCATTCAATAAACATCTAATGATTGTCTCCTGTGTGCCAGGCACTATTCTCATTGCTTGGCAAACACCAATGAACCCATCAAAAACCCTTGACCCTATGGAATTTACTTTCTAGAGTAAAAACAGAAGCTGATGGGTATAAAGAAAAAGAACATATTAGAGCCAATGATTACTGGGGAGTAAAGAATAAAGAAAGAGAGTAAAATGAACTTATTAAAAATCAAATCATGACTTTATGAGTCAACAATATAAAATAACTAATAAATCCTGGGGAAAGAAAAGAAAAGTAGAATTTGACATCTGTCAGTCCACTAGGAAAGGGACACTTTCAATAGAGGGAACCAATTACAAAATGGAGTATAAGAATCTTTGTGATGGGTCTTGTGTTAGTCAAAGTTCAACCAGAGAAGCAGAACTGGTAGTAGACAAATATTAAGAGATTTATTGAAAGGAATTGTCTTCTCTGTTTATAGGAGCTGGGAGGGCTAGTCCAAAATCCATGAGGCAGGCTGTCAGGAAAGGCCATGCTGAAGCTCCAGTCCATAGGCAGAATTTCTGCTTTTAAGGACTTTCAACTGATTAAATCAGGCCCACCCACGTTAACCAGGATAATGTCCCTTACTTGGAGTCAACTGATTATGGACTTCACATTTATAAAATACCTTCATAACAACAGCTAGGTTAATCTTTGATTAAATAACTGGGACTATAGCCTAGCCAAGTTGACATGTAAAACTGACCATCACAGGTGTGAAATTCAAAACAGAGGACCCTGCTGCATCAACAACTGAGAGACCATGAGCTAACTTGGTGAGTGAAACAAATGAAGCCCACTCCCCAACCAAGTGAAATGGCTGCCTTATTAGTGAATGTCTACTGTGTCACACAGAAATCTACGTGACACCTGTAATGAGTTTGAAATTATTATGTAACAGGAACCTATCATTCACTTTATAGAAAACCACAGTGGTTAGAGACCAATAGCAGTGTTTCTGTAGAGAGTAGCCTATACTCACTGCTCTCAGGTGATACCTGGAGTGCCTGTCTTCCATCCTTCGCTATGTTCTTTCTTCCCCTAAGAACGGCCTTGCCATCTCTTCCCAAAGCACACTCACTATACTACCACAACAACTTAACCTCTCTTACTTCTTGCTGGACTCATCACTGGCTAATTTTTATAGTATTCCTCATGTGCATCTTACCTCCTCTACTAGACTGGGACCTCTCTGAACACAGGCACCAATTCTTATTTACCAAGGGATATACTGCACAGCAGAGACCCAAAATAAGTTTGATGAGTAAATAATGACCAAGTGACTGAAAGAACTACAAGTGATACACTTAAACGATGACTAAGATTTCAATACAAAAACTCTTCCAATTCAAGAATTCCATTTTAACTCTCTTTAGGTTTGCAAAATGCCTTGCCTTCTTATGAAATATTAATTAATGTTCCAATTGAATGATACATTTAAATTTTGTCCACCCTTAAAAAATAAAGAAAAAAAAATCTATGAAGTGAAATTGCTGCAAAATTAATTCAAAATAGTGACTCACTTGTATACTTAGAAGCAAATACAACACACTTTTAAAAGAAAATGTGATAGCTTTTTACCACCTTAGTGTGCTACTAATATCTGTAGTAAATAACATAACTTCTCATTAAAGTTACCATTAAATTTAAACTGAATTTACTTTTTCATTGTCAGTAATGCCCTCAAGACTGACATCAGTGGGCACCATTGTTACAAATGGAATATGTTTTGTTTTTCAAGAGCAAACGTGCTTGTGTATCTAGTATACTTAGAGAAGATCGAAAATGAGAACAAGAAGAGTAACAGATGCCCTTCCAAAATAGCTTCCCTATGGGCCCATATGACCTGGAACGCTCAGTATTCAACTTATTATTGGGACACAAAACTGTATAGTCACTGTATATTTTATTTTTATTTTCTTGGCTATAAAAGTAATGCAGACCTGTTGTAGAAAATTTAGAAAACATAACAAAGAAAAAAATCAGTCTACCTCTTATGACCAATTTTGCCTTCCGTTCTACCCCTCACTTTACCGTCAGCCATAATTAAAGTTTTCACCATGAGAGCAAACAACTCTTTCCTAAAGGCTTGAGAGATGACAGGAATAACTACCGTATTTGCCGGCGTATAAGACGACTGGGCGTATAAGACGACCCCCTAACATTTCCACTCAAAATACAGAGTTTGTTAAATGGTCGGCTGTGTGCGATTTTGCGAGTGTGGTAAAATCGCATAACAGCAAAATCGCATAACAGCCGAGCATACACCCAGCAGCGCTGCTGATGCCTGAACGGTATGTGGAATGAAGTGGGCGGGCATCGGGAGGCCACTATGGCACGGGGCAAGCACTATGGGCAGTCTATCTGAAGTGTACCTGGCGTATAAGACGACCCCCCACTTGGAGGCATATTTTTCAGGGCCAAAAAATCGTCTTATACGCCGGCAAATACGGTAATACTCCTACTAGTGGCCATGCTTAAAGGGGCTAGGGCACTAACACCAACCCAGTGTTTCTCTATCTTTCTCCTGCAGGCTCTCTCACCAGGTAGAAAGTCACTCAACCACACACTAGAGATATTTCTAGATTTAAACCCAGTTTACATTCATTCAGCTTATATTAAACTCAAATTGGTATTCACAGACAAATCTTGATTTAAAAAGGAAACCCAGAGAGTTAAGAAATATATAGACAATCAGTGGTATGCATAGGGGTCTGGCTGTTTATAAGGGTGGGGCTGCCTGAGTTGGGCTGGTTGAGGGAAGAAGCGACACAAACAGGAAAGCCTTATTGGAAGGGAGGGCGGTTGGGAAATGCCAAAATTGTGCTGGGGCGAAGAAGGAAGCCAAATGACTTGATGGAGAGGTGTGAGACTCTCCATTGTTTTGCCTGCCTGAGGATGGCCTGAAATACCCTCGTGCCCGTATCTGACATCCCTGTATTTTAGAACACAGAAATGGGAACCTTTATTAAAAGAAAAAAAAAAAAAAGGTACAACTGGGCAGATGGCCTTTCATAACTTGTCTCCTGGGAACAACTCTTACTCATTGGGTCAGCAACCTGAGTCAGCCCTGAAGAAAATGTGGCCATCTGAAGTGAACACCAGATTGAGAGTAATTGCTCCCCTGGGGCCTCACAGATTTTCAAAATGACTAGGAGTCTACATACCATAAACTTTGGGAAGCAAGAGTAACGGACAAAAAACAGAACACTGAAATTTCCCAGGAAGAGCACTGATAATGATTGGCTTCATTTAAAAAAAAAAATAATAATGATTTTGCACCAATCTCACACAGAAAAACTCCAAGCACAACTTTTTTTCCCCCCTGTAGTATTTGAGAGTGAGTTGTTGACCTGCTGCCCTATCACCATTGTAGACTTTAGGAAATATTTTCTTACATAGCCACAATTCAGATAGGAAATTAACATGGATCCATGACTGCTTCATTCTTTAGGGCAGTTTTAGGTTCATGACAAAATTGAGTGGAATTACAGAGTTCCCATATACCTCGTTCCCCCACACTGCCTCCCCTACTATCAACATTGCCCATCAGAGTGACATATTTGTTACCATTCATAAATCTACACTGATACATCATTATGACCCTAAGTCTATAGCTTATATTAGGGTTCACTTTTGGTGGTGCACATTCTATGGGTTTGGACAAATGTATACTGATACGTACCCACCATTGTAGTATTGTACAGTTTCACTGCCCTAAAAATCCTCTGTGCTCTGCCTATTCAGCCCTCCTCCCTAACCCCTAGAGACAAGTGACTTTTTACTGTTTCTATTGTTTTGCCTTTTCTGAAACTGTCAAATAGTTGGAATCATCCAGTATTGGCTTCTTTCACTTAGTAATATGCAACTTAAGTTTCCTTCATGTCTTTTTATGACTTGGTAGCTGATTTATTTTTAGTGCTGAATAATATTCCATTGTTTAAATGTGCCACAGTTTATTTATCCATTTACCTACCGAAGGACATCTTGGCTCCTTCCAAGTTTGGGCAATTATGAATAAAACTACTATAAACATCTGTGTGCAGGTTTTTATATAGATGTAAGTTTTTAACCATTGGGTAAATACCAAGGAGTGTGATTGCTAGATCATATGGTAAGAATATGTAAAGTTTTGTAAGAAATTGCTAAACTGTTTTCCAAAGTGGCTGTACCATTTTGCATTTCCACCAGCACTGGATGAGAGTTCCTGTTTCTCCACATCCTCACCAGCATTTGGTGTTGTCGGTGCTCTGGATTTTGGCCATTTTAATAGCTGTGTAGTTGGATCTTGTTTTAATTGGGATTTCCTTGATGACATATGATGTGGGGCATCTTTTCACATGTTTATTTGCACTCTGTTGATCTTCTTTGGTGAGGTGTCTATCAAGGACTTTGGCTCATGTCTTAGTCAGGATGTTTGTTTTCCTGTGATTGAGTTTTGAGTCCTTTGTATGAGAAATAATACAGAGAAATATTGTATATACTTCACTTAGTTTCCCCCAGTGGTAACATCTTGCATAACTATTACAGGAAGTTGATATTGATAAAAATCCATGCATCTTATTCAGATTTCATTAGTTTTACATGCAAGTATGTGTGTAGATATGTGTGTGTCTGTGTGTGTGTATTTAGTTCTATGCACTTTTATAACATGTTTAGATTCATGTGACCACCACCAAATTCAACATACAGAAAAATTCTATCACCACAAGGATTCCTCATTTTATCCTTTTATAGCCATATCCGTCTTCCTTTCACCCCACTCCCCAAACCCTCCCTAACCTGTGGCAACCACTCATCTATTCTCTATCTCTAAAATGTAGTCATGTCAAGAATGTTATCTGAAGAGAATCATACAGTATGTAACTTTTAGGGATTAGTTTTTTGACTCAGTATAATTTGTTTGAGATTCATTGAAGTTGTTGCATGTGTCAGTAGTTTCTTCCTTTTTATTGCTGAGTACTGTTCCATGCTATGGATGTACATATGTTTAATCATTTACCCATTGATGGACATTTTAATTGTTTTGAGCCCCAGAATTAAGGTGCTGTAACCATTCACATACATGTTTATATGTCAACAGAACTTTTCATTTTTATGGGGTAAAAGCCCAAGAGTGCAACTGTTGGGTTGTATTGTAAGCACATGTTTAGCTTTATAAAAAATAACCAAACTATTTTCCATGGTATATTTATAGCATTTTACATTGCATTTGTGAAATTAACCCAACTTGGTTATGTTGTGTGTGTGTATATATATATATACATATATATATATATATATATATATGTATATATATATATCACTGGTCATTTTGGATAACCTCTTATTGTTTTATGAAAAAGTTTACCCTTCATTTTTTTAATTAAAGTTTATTGGAGTGACAATGGTTAGTAAAATTACCTAGGTTTCATGTGTGCAATTCTATAATACATCATCTATTGAGTTGTTGGAAAAGTCATGACGCATTTTTGCAACGCAAAACAGAAAAAATACGTCATGACTTTTCCAACAACCCAATATATATCACATTATGTGTTCACCACCCAAAGTCAGTTCTCCTTCTATCACCATATATTTGACCCTCATCTACCACCCTCTCCTCTCCACTGAACCCTCTGGTAACCACTAAACTGTTGTCTGTGTCTATAAGTTTTTGTTTATTTGTTTGTCTTGTTCCTCTGTTGTTTTCAGTTTTATACCCTTCATTTTGTTAAACATCTTATAAATTGATATTTTATATTTTATATCTGATGATGCCAATATCTGAAATATTGGAGCCCTAATTCAATTTTGTTGTTTCTGTGGAGTTTAATTCATAATGATTTATTTCCTTGTGTGTTTGATGATTTTTTTATTATGAGTTCATATTTGGTTCATCATAATCTGTGGGGAAACTAGGGGCCACAATTGAAGATTATTTCCCTCAGGAAGGACGTGTGTTTGTTTCTTCTGAAAGCCAAGGGCGCTGCCTGCCCAGGACCCTTTTAGCTTTTCCTAGTGTCCCCAGTTTAATATTGGATTCAAGTTTAACTCCCCCAAATTATACTTATTTTACATCTTGGTCTCCTAACTAAAAGTAGATATCTGTATTGATGATGGATTATGTAATTGTACACTTAAAACCTATGTAATTTTACTAACCATTGTCACCCCAATAAATTTTCATTTAAAAGGTAGATATCTGTAGGATAAAGGTCAGCAGGAGGAGAGAAATGGGAAGAATGGAGCAACGTCCTGAGTGGCTTGGGACTGTGGCATGGCACTGACAAAAGAGGTAGACCCAGACGGAGACCACCAAAATACACATTGAACCTACATAGGAAGAGGAAGAATAAGAAAATAAGTATGAGGTTTGAGCATGGAAAGGGTTTTCTGGAAGACATAGTTTGGAAATGAAAGAAAGTTTCCAGAGACAAACTAAGTAACTTCATTCAAATTTTATCTAAGACCATACCTAGAAAAAGCACTTTCTGGTGGCTTTCAGACATTTGAAAGGTTCCTTTTCAATCTTATTAATAGAACTAAAAGAATAAGACCTTGATTTGCTAGAACCCTGGCCAGTCTCAGCTGAGTCATGACAGTTAAACAGTGACTTCACTGCTTTAAGCAGTGAAGGCTATCAGTAATATTCCCCAAGAATTATAACATTCTCCATTTATGAGGTTTGTAGCCCAACTTTTCCATGAGGTCACAGCTACTTACCCTGATCTATAAGATATTTCCATGCACACACATTAGCCAAACCTGGGTACTGTAATAGGTGGCCTATTTCCCTGTCGATAACAATCTTTTTTGTTACATAGATACACTGAAGCCTAGGTAAAGAATGTAAATGCTTGGTTACATATCCCTCAGCAAGTGGCAGGAGGCAGATTGGTGATTCTTAGATTCTACCAGTGAGTGTTTAAATGTTTCTATTTTGAGTATTTTCAGACATACATAAAAGGAGAGAGAAGAGCATAGTAAACCCCTATATACCCACCATTCAGAGTTAATAATTTATCAAAATGTTTGTCATGCTTAATTTACCGCTTTTGAGGTGTTCTTGTTTGTTTTGTTTTCTTGGTTTTTTTGTTTTGCTTTGTTTTTTGAAATGAGATTTTTTTTTAAGCTAAGAATTTTAAAGAAAATCATAGCTGTGATATCATCCAACACTAAATATTTCAATGTTTATTACTAACCACATGCACATTATCTCACAGAAGCACAATACCATTATGACACCTAAAAAAAGATAACACAATGCAGGCTGCACAGCAAGAATTTTTCATAGTTTTTTTCAACAAGCCCTCCACTGGGGGCCATTTGGATTATTTCCAATCTTTTGCTTTTATAAGGCATTATTAGACATTTCATAACTAAATAGTTCCTAAAAGAATACAGAAGTTTAATTTTGGATTGGGCTTGCCCTGGCAATATATGTATGTTTTAGACATGCAAGCTCCCCTGTATGCAGCCTGCTATAGATTTTGGCAATAAGAGTAGAGAGTGTGTTTATTGAGAGTGTTTCTTGAAATATGCTCATATATTTTGGTTTCATTAGGTGAAGATGACTGAAGTCAATGACAGGCAGATAAATGTGGCATCAAACATGTAATTTACAAATAGAAAGCAAACAGCCTCTGGTCACTCCATAAGAAAATGTCATTTGTGTTGCTTCCTCCTGATTTTTAAAAGAACACTTCTTGGAATTTTCTCAATGTTCTTATAATCTAACATTTATTGGCCTCTATTTCCACGAGTTCTTTTTAATCAAATGAAGCTTTGATTATATGAGTCAGTGTTAGGTCAAGTGGCGTATTTTGTATATTCATCATTTGTTCAGGAAACGGAACGTTCAAAAACAGTCAATAAATCACTCTGTCACTTAAAAAGCGAGCTACAAAAAAGATAATAGGCGTGGTAAGAAAAAACATAAAATGCCAAATATATTCACTGCAATTCATTCATAAGACAGAAGAGAACTGACTTCAATCTTTGAAGCATAATTCTAATATAACCTTTCTATCCTTTCAGTCAAGGAGCTCAGAGAACCAACCTTAGCTCCAATGTCTCTAAATATAGAAAATCAGTTTAATTTAGGAATATGGGGCTGTAAAATGTTAGCGGCATCTTTTTCAGCTGCTGCAGTCCTAGTTTTCGCACATACACTTCATTTCTAGTATAAAAGATGAATAACAAAGCTATATCGTCAGCTGTCATTTACCCAGGGCAGGGTCTGCTTCCTCTCCCTGCTGTGCCCCCACATAATCTATCAGAGCAGCGCATGAGCTGTGGGGAAGCACAGGCCCAGGAGTCAGGCAAAGCAGTGTTCCAGTCCTTGCTTTGACACTTATTGGCTGCACGACTTTGGATAATTTATTTAAATTCCAAACCTTACTTGCACCACTACTAAAATTTGGACTATTTATACCTACTTTCTAAGGTCATGGGGAGAATTATATTGAGTGCTTCTCAAACTTTACTGCACATTAGCATCACTGGGAAGCTTTTAAAAATCCAGATGCTGAAGCTTCACCCTAGATCAATAAAACTGGAATCTCTGGGAGAAGACCCAGGTATCACTATTCTTTGTTAAGCTCCCCCAGGTGATTCCAATGTGCTGCCAAGTTTAAGATCCATACTGTACTAATATATATAAATATCTAGTACACTGTCTGTCCCTCGGCAGACTTTCAATCAGTGGTGGCTCTAACTATTATGTCCTTTCGAATTTCAAAATGCCTTCTTGTCTGCCCTTTCTTCCCGTTTCCTTACCTAGGGTGTCTCCAGACGATTAAAGCGAGTAAAATTTGACCTGAGAGCCCCCTTGACCTCTCCATCATCCTGTTTTTCCCTTTGAGATTCTCCTCTCTTTTCTTATCTCCTCATTGACCCTCTCAATAAAACAGCAATCTAATACCCCCTAAATTAAACATACCGGGAGAGGGTAGAACTTACTCTCTCTAAGTAGAATTCCATACTGCACAGACTCAAACAGTAAGACATGCTGGATGTCAAGGGGTCAACCTGGTATTTCTCAATAATAAGCTCTGTTGCTATGTAACTGACTAGGATGACAATAGGATTAAAATTTATGATTCACCATTTCCAACTCTATTCAGTAACACGATATGGGTGTTTTAGTTACTTTTTCACACAGTTACATATTTTTATTCCAATTTCTCTTTGCCCAGTTAAATAAATGTGTCCTAGTTCATTTCAGATCACTATTATCAAAGGGGCCATGGAACATGGCTCAACAAACACTGCAAGCATCTGATTTAAGGAGCATCCACCTTCAGGGTTGTCACACTGTGATTTGTTTGCTTTTAACTGAAATAAAAATGTAAGTTAATTAAAGTGAGATGATAAGTAATGACTCTCTCCTTAGTCAGGGAGTTATTGCTTCAGGAAAACAAGTGGTAGTATTGCTACATGCATAAGCCACCTCATTTTTATACTTACATGCATAATAGGTGAGTGTCAACCATTCTTCGTAGGTTTCTCACACAAAAAATGAATCATTTTCTGCAAGATTGTTAAATCAAGGTTAGGATTGAAAACTGACAGATGAAAAATTGAACCTTCCAAGTAAGTCAAACATTTGAACCGAACAATATGAAATTTCAATCTCTGCCTCCTTAAAGTCTTTCAATTCTTCTAACAGTTTATAGCTCAGATTAATACAACAAATTGACAGAAAAAGTTTTATTATTTTGGAGCTATTTCTGAGTTCATAGAAATAAGGTTTGTGGTTTTTTTTGTTTTGTTTTTAAGATTTTTTTATTGGGGAATTGGGGAGGATGGGAACAGTGCTGGGGAATTGGGGGAAGGAGAACAGACAAGTTGCTGTCATTTTGTTCTTCATTCTAGTTGTGGAGGACATTGCTTCACTGGCCCAAGTTGGCACCATCATTG
>NW_017731758.1:1297950-1302658 GCF_001890085.2 Hipposideros armiger | reverse complement strand
ATAACAGTAGCAAAATTACAGTTATAGAGTAGCAACGAAAATAATTTTATGGTTGGGGGTCACCACAACATGAGGAACTGTATTAAGGGGTCGCGGCATCAGGAAGGTTGAGAACCGCTGATCTAGACAGTGCCAAGTACACAGTAGGCCCTCAACAGATCTAGTTGTTAATGGTACTATTTCATCCAGCCATTCTCCACCTTCCCACCTGCTTCTCCTCCAGTGATGCCCTCCTATCCAGCAGGTTACCTGCTTCTGTGGGGATTTTAGGGCTAGAAAAACTCCTGCCATCTTGCTGATGTCATTCATTCATTGCTCAATTTTCAATAGCTTTGTACTTCTGTCTCTTTTTTTTTTCTTTTGTCTCCTTGTCTCTAATTAAGGTCACTTGGTCCCATGTATTTTTCAGTTTAACAATGCTTTGTAAAAATATTCAGATACTTTGGGCTCAGAAAATCTTGCTAGTCAAGGTTAGGTAGTACTTATAATTGATATGAAATGAAAGGAGCCAAACTTGAAAAAAGTATTTTAACTCTTCCAGGGTAGTCTCTTAATGTTGGGTTGCCAGAAAAGTCATGATGCATTTTTGCAACGAAAAACATAGAAAAAATACGTCATGACTTTTCCAACAACCCAATATGAGGAATTAATATCTAGCCAAACAATATCTATTACTTAATGTTTGGCTAGATTTGGAAAACATAATTTTTAATACTCTTTGTTGCTTAATGGTTTAATACAGAGATGTCTCTGTGTAACCAGAATACTCAGTAACTATTACTGTAGTAATGACATTAAAACCAAGGCCAGCTATATCATTTGCCAGGTTTAGTGCACAGTGAAAATTCAGAGTCCTAGCTAGAGTAGGGAATTAATCCCCCCTTCCCACCAGACCACCTGGCCCAACCCATAGCAGACCACCTATTTTCAGAGATTACAACCTCCCCCCAGGATTTGTATTGGGGGCAGGGGGTTATCTGGAAGGAGATGGGCCAGAGCACTTGGTGCTGCTGACTCTACCCTGAGACTCCTGGCATGTGCTTGACATAGCCCATGCAGGTGCCCTCATCCAGGCCCCCTCCCAGGTAGATGGTGATGACAGAATCGGTGCTTTCTCCCAACCATGAGACCCAGTAAGTTGTTGCCTAGACTAAGAGTGGTAGCTGACAGGGGAGGCCCAGGCACCAGGTAGGTAAGAACCCATCTCAGGAAGGGGGAAGGAGATGTGGGGAGGCAGAACTACACGGAAACCAGGCTCTGTGCCTCTGGCACATGCTTCTTTGTCCCATGGAACACAAATTCAAAGATAAAATTATTAAAACTCTCAAGGGAACAATTCCAGAGCATTATAGCTCAAATACAGGGCTCTTCTGAGCATGGGATCCAGCACAACTGCCCTGGTCACCTACCTGTGAAGCTAACCCTAAGACTTATTTCTGGGTTGACTCATCCAAGGAAGTGTACTTAAATGCCAATTAAAAAGGAAAATAGTCACACACTATAGAAATGATCCCTGAAAGGGATAAAATACTACCATTTGCAACAACATGGATGGATCTTGAGATTATCATTCTAAGCAAAATACGCCAGACAGAAAAAGTCGAAAACCATATGACTTCACCCATACGTGGCATATAAAACTGAAAGCAACAAAGGAACAAGACAAACAACCAAAAACTCATAGACACAGACAACAGTTTAGTGGTTACCAGAGGGGAAGGGGGAAGAGGGTGGTCAAAGAGGGTAAAGGGGGTCCAATGTATGATGATGGAAGGAGAACTGACTCTGGGTGGTGAACACACAATGCAATAGATAAATAATGTATTACAGAAATATACACTTGAATCCTATATAATTTCACTAGCCAATGGCACAATTTAGTAAATACTGACAGAATTTTACTAGATTTTAATCAGGAGCTACTTCCTTTGTTTTCTAGGCATATTATATGTATGCAATTTTACTTTCATAGTGTGTCTAGGTTTTAAAAAAAACATTACAGTGATATTTGCTGCAAATGTTTTCATTTACTGGTTGAAGTATACTTATAAAGTCTCCTTTTGTTTACATGTTACTAAATTTCAAAAGTTGTAGAATGACATTTATATTCATTACCCCCAAAAAAGATGGGGTTTTTTTTACTGTTATTGTTACCTTTCATCTCCAAGCATGACAGAAAATCTAAGTTAATCTAAAGAAGCTAGAAAGATGTATTTGTAATGATATCTTGTCTGTGTGTTACTTTTAATGATGCTCTTCGATGTTATTGAAGTTCCAGTCCAGTAGTCTGCTTTGCCTTTCCAGCTTTGATTTTAATTTATGACATATAAATAAATTTTAAAAGATTTTTTTCTTTATCCTAGGATACACTGTGGCCATTTGGGTATATGGCTTGAGCTGTGATGGCTTTCCATTGAGTGCCTACCATGAGCTTTATTTTTTCTAAATATCATGTGATCATTTATTATTCACAAGAACCATTTTATATAAATAATACTCATCCCAAGTTTCTTGTTTAATAGATGGAGAAATTGAAGTTCAGGTAGACTAAGCAATTTGACCAAAGACAAAAATATTTCCTAAGTGGATTCAATCCACTTCTGAACAACTCCAAAATTGTTGCCATTTCCTATCTGAGATGCTGCCTTCCTTGTCACAATGGTAACCTTATATTTTATCTTATGAAACAGTTGTCTTAAAGTTTCAATTTGAAAAAAGGTGAGATACGAATTTCATAAACTTAAAATGTTTTCCAAAATAGGCTTCCTCTTGAGCGAGCTCTTAACCAACTGAGCCACTCGGCCGGCCCCATAAATAGGCTTCTTAACATGTCTCGTTACATGTGCATATGTCTTGATGCTCTTCTGAGCTTAAATTTAGGAACTCTAATCACCAGTAATCTCAACTCACAAACAATAGTATTTTTGGTTTTTGCAATATTCTACTTTAGTTTTACTGAAGTCACTGTTGGGGCAGGTAGAAGCATGTGTTGGTCTAGGACCAACATAGCCATATGATGGTGAAGGGCCACTAAGAGGGGGATAATGCCTGGAAAATGAGTGTCCTGCTTTATAACGAAGGATTGGAAAACATTGGATTGCATAGGTGGTGCCGTTTCCAATGTTATACCCCACACAGAATGTTTGGATCTTTTTTCCTTGTTATATAAGTGCCTAGGAGAGAGTCTTCAAATCTATGGGAGCATGAAAGTGGACTAAAGAGAACCAAAATAGGTGGTCTCTGATTCCTTTGGCTACTCCAGAGCCATCTAGAATAGTCTTAGTTTCTTGATGTATAAAATGAGTAATTTGGACTATGAAAACATCTAAGTTTCACTGGTCTGGGTATACAGTGCCCAGCAATACATTAGGAACTTGAATTTTTAACAACTAAATGTTTGAGCCTGTCAATATTTTGAAATGAAGAAATTTTTATGACTGTTTTTAAATGTCAGAATTGATCAGTTTATTCTACAAATGTCTATGAGTATTGTACTTAGAAACTACCTTGGGAAAAATGTTTTTTATAAAAATCATTTATATGGTTTTTGTATTTATAAAATTTATTTTTTGAGGGAAAAAATAATTCCTGTTAGCATTATCTAATAGGTCTCAAGTCATTTAAATACTATTTGTTAATACATAAACTTTATAAGTTATTTATTTAATATAGTAATTCATACTCTTGTTTGAACCTCAGATCATTTGAGAGAGATAATGAAAGCTCTGGATCCAATTTTCAGAAAAATGCATATTCACACAAAATTGTAAAGAGATTCATGGATTTCAGGTTAACAATCCTGTATCTAGGAGATCTAGGAGACACTCAGATCTTTAAATATATGTGTGTTTATTCTATATCATGTAATATATAACATAATATGTATCTTCTAAAACAGCTTGGGTTTGAGGCTATTTTATAACAAAAAATCACATTATTATTTATAACTTATTACAAAATTAAACTTAGAGGAAATAAACTATTTAAATTTTATTATCTAATTAGTAGAGTTTCACTGATTTCTGATGGATAATATAATAACACTAAACAAAGAAAATAACATTAAAATAATGAGCAAATTTAGAATATATTAAGATATGAGGGAACATTTTCATTTGGCATCATGCATCAAATCACTGTGAAGCAAGACAGTATAAAAACATAAAAGAAAAATTCAGTTTGATTATTTACCAACAATAATTTCAGGATGCTAACTAGTTTTCAACCCTTTGCTTGACTGTGGCATTTGAACCTGTCTGACCATAAGAGCAAGGAATCATTTTTTCATTCAACTCATTCACTCTGTCAATAACTCTCCTTATGTCCTATGGAAACATGGACAGTCTAGGCTCAAAGCTCTCTTCAAAACTCGACCTTGATTTAATGCCGTGTGCTTCAGCAAAGCAGCAAGAATTCCTTCCAAGAAGGAAAACTATGAGAATGGAGGATCACCATAACTGGTATATTTGTGGTAGGAAATATAGTTTCTTAAAAGAACTAGTTCATCTGATTCATCTTTCCACCTTTTCCCCATTACAACTCCATGATGAATCATTCAACAAGGAGACTGATTGGAGAAACACACACACACACACACACACACACACACACACACACACACACACACAAACACACCACACACACGCACCGCACACACACCACACACGCACACGCACCACACACACACACACACACACCACACACACAC
>NW_017731758.1:1289178-1292877 GCF_001890085.2 Hipposideros armiger | reverse complement strand
GAATCTGAATTCTAGACCTTTGCTCATTGCCATGCATGCTACCTATCCCTTGGCTATATTCCTCCCAAAGAATTTAGTGCAGAATTTCTCAACCTCTTCATTGTTGACATGGTGGGCTGGTTAGTTCTTTATTGTGGGAGCTGCACTGTAAAATGTTGCGCAGCATCCTGGCCTGTACCCACTAGATGGCAGTAGCATTCTTCCTCCAAGTTGTGACAACCAAAAATGTCTCCAGACTTTGCCAAGTGTCTCTAGGAGGGAGTGGGGAGCAAAATTACCCCCACTGAGAACAACTAATTTATTTTAACTAAACCTCCATCAGAATCACCAGGAGAGCTTCTTAAACTTCAGAGGGCGAGGCCTCAGCCCCATAGTTTCTGATTCAGTAGGTCTGGCTACCTGACCGTAACTCTTAACAAGTTCCCAGGTGATGCTGTTGTTTCAGGGACAACACTTTGAAAGCCACACATCTAAATCATTTGTAAAATCAAAAAGTGTATCCCTTGGGAGAGGGTGGAGATGAGGGAGAAGGGGAAGGGATTAAACAGCATAAATTGGTAATTACAATATTGCTACAGGGACATATGAAAGACAGTTTGGGGAATATAATCAATAATGTAAAAATTGTGCAGGGTCTTAGATGGACATTTGTCTTATTAGGGAGACCACTTCATGGACGGTGTAGATGCCCGACCACTGCACTGTACACCTGAAGCTGAAGCTAAGTAATAATGAATGTCAACTATAATTTAATATATATATATAGTCACAGGGTATGGAGTACAGCATAGGGAATAGAGTCAATAGAATCGTAATACACATGTGTGATATTGGGAGGGGTGGATTGGGGGAGTGGGGCTGTCACTTTGTGAAGGGTGAAAAATATAACTATTGCATTGTTTTGTACACCTGAAACTAATAAATAAAAATTTTTTTAATTTTTTTAAAAGTATATCCTTAAAGAGTATGTTTGCTATTTAAAATATTTTGTTACAAAAAAATTAATAATCAAAACAGACTGCCTTGATCCACAGCACAGCAGTTTTGTATACAACTTCTTCCCACTCANACTGCCACAGGGGCTGCAGCCTATGCCGTCGCCGGTGACCCACAGCAGCCCAGCTCCAGGTTGAGCTGTTGTTCAGCATCTTAGCTGTGGAGGACAGTGTCACTGGCCCTCATATGTGGGATCCGAACCAGGGCCCTCTGGTGTCCCAAGCCAGTTCTTAACCATCGCGCCACTCGGCTGGCCCCATAGAAATAAGGTTTTGAGGGAAGGTGTAAAGCAATATAAAGTTTTCATCAGTCTGTATTTGGTGCAATGACTGCGAAGAGTGGTCTACATTCATATCAACCATTTCTGAGCCCCCATTGACTTCTCAACTCCCTGCAATAAGTGGATACAATAAGAAACTGAATGTTAAACCGATGTCCTAAAGTACCTTCATTTTGGTCACCTCCTCCAAACTCCCTTGGTAAGGGAGGGATTCTTACCACAGCGTTTCAGCTAAAACACACAAACCCAGCCTTGGACAGATGTGACTGACAGCAGTTCATTAGTCACATTCTCATAGCCCAGGAGAAAGGGACACGGAGCCATACAGGGCCACATGGGGACTATACTCTGGAACAGAGTGCACAACCAGAGGCTGTGGGAGGCAGGCTTTGCAGTAACAGAAGGTGAGATGACCCCTGGTTCCTGGGGGAGGGTGTGATTAGCTTGTTTGAATGATTGTGTGGGCTGACCAGGAACCAAAGCCCACTACTCAGGGATAAACAGGTATTGTGTGTCTCATCCCCAGGATAAGGAAAGCTGTTTGGCTAGAGGATCCCATCCTTGAGAGCAGAGTGGGTAGGGGAGCCTACAGTTAGACCTCTCAAGGCCCTCCCGGTTTCCCCCAAAGTCAATGTACATATTATATAGGGCCTTAATTGTAGGTCTTTATACCACCACATTATACTTTGAGGATTGCCCAGTCATTGGATGGGATAATGAGAAGGTTGGCTCACCAGGGGTCGGGCATGCTAGACAAGCACTTCCATGTTTAACTGTGAATCTTACTACATTGTAAGCTTCATGTGGGTGAGGGTGGTATCTCTCGTTTTTCACTGTAACCTTAGCTCCACACAGAGCAAGGTGCATTAATTAGTTAATGAATTATCTTCAGCTGCTCTCTAAGATCCATGACACTGGAACATTCTTTAAATCTATGATCCTAGGGAGTTATTATAGTTCAGCTTCGTGTTGACAGAGAAAAAACAAACAAACATGGTATTAACTTCACCACTTTGTCATCTTCAATTTCACGTCCATCCTAACCCTGTCCTGTTTTCTAGAGCTATCAGGAAAACAAATACCAACTTATAATCTCTTAATATTGTCCTGTACACGCTTGCTGAGAGTTTGTGGGCTACAAAAGCATAATCATGACAGAAATCAAGAACCAGAAAGAGCCAATCTCTAGGCAGTGAAAAGGTGAAAGGGATCGTCATGGCCAGTACGTGCCACCAGGAATGCCACCAGGAATACTTTTCTTCAGCATTTGCTGCAAATGTCAAAAGTGGTACACTCAATTGTGCTGCTCTCTTCAACATGTACAATTCTGGCAAATGAGTCAGCCTTTTTGCCTCCGCCTGACTCCCTCTCTATACTTCAAAGTGAAAGCCCACTCGCAAAGGGTGTTTTCTTAAACGTTGACTCAAGAGCAAAATATACTAAGACATTATGTTTAAAATCAATTCAGCAATATCTGCCTAAAGAAGAAATAAAATAATGAGCACCAATGTCCAGATGGCTTTTATAATTAATAAACTGGATGCAATCATGTCTAAAATCTATGAGCTTCCTATACTGCAATTTTTAATTACTTTGGTTGATTTTAATTTCAATTAATAAAGTAAACATAGCACAGCAGCCGCTTGAAAGAGATTTCAGTGAGAAAAAAACTATCTGTAATGAACTGTTTCAATTGAGATTTAGAAAGATTTTATTCCTCACAGTTTTCTCTTTACTAATCCTTAGTAGAAAGAAGTCAGAAGACCAGAATCCCTATTTTATAAGCTGTTTGGCCTTGGAGATTACTTAATGTCTCCAAGCTTCCATTTCCTCATCTGTGTAAAACGGAGATAATAATTCTTTTCTTGCCAAGTCATTTTGAAAAAGAAATGAGGTAGTACTCATGAAAACACTTTGAAAAATACAAAACATTATGTACCAATGTAAGATATTATTAGTCCAAAAGTTCTTTGATATTTTCATTTATGCTTTTTCTCTGGATCCTTCAGTTGTTTTTCTGTCAAGAAATGGAATAAAAACTAAAATGTTTCTACTATTACTAAGCTGTTCTCTGGAATTTCACCATTCACACATAAACAGCCTAGAACTTAATCTCAAACTTCGAACCCAGATTCCAAACACAACTCATCCGTGGAGTAAGGATTAGGACCATGGCCTCTAAACCAACTGCCTGGACTGGATTCTTGGCCAGCCACCTCCTTGCTGTACAGCCTACAACACATCATTTAACTTCTCTGAGCCCCAGTTTCCTCTACCATCATAATGGCATCGTCCACACAGGGTTCTGGTGAGCATTGTTGAGTTCATACATGTTATATATCTAGAGCAGCGGTTCTCAACCTGTGGATCACGACCCCTTTGGGGGTCGAATGACCCTTTCACAGGGGTCACCTAAGACCATC
>NW_017731758.1:1280418-1284088 GCF_001890085.2 Hipposideros armiger | reverse complement strand
GCACACACACACACACCACACACACACACATCCCCCACACATGCACCACACACACACACACACACACACACACACACACACCACATACACACACACACACGTTATAAGAGTCCAGAACCTCAGCCTTGGACATAATGCACACTGCGTGTAATGGCCTACAGAAGCCAGTGCTCTTATTGCAAAGAGCAGCTGCTCCATGCTTCTGCAGGGAAGTGAGTTTCTTTTGCTGTTGTGTTTTTCCCCTGAAAACCAGAAACAAACACTTACCACCTGGGCTTGTTCTGCTCTTCAGCTTGCTTCAATGCTAAAGCCAGCCTGGTAGGCCAGTGGAGGAAAAGTATGCTTTTCAGATTAGAAATAAATGTCAGGTTTGTTCATGTTAGCTTGCGTTGCTGAAGCAAGGTCTTGACGAGGTTACAGCTTTATGATTTAAATACCGCACTGTGACTCCATCAAAATCAGTGAGGACAACCAAGTGCATTATCTAACCCTGCATGCATATTTCCTTCTCTTGAAAATCTCCAATAATTATGCATATAGCACTATTAAGGTGCCCTGTAACATTGGTGTGTTTGCATTTATGTGACTTAATTAACCAGATTATATAACACCCTGATGGTCCTAAATTATACACATTCCTCTTTCCTACCTCATCATACTAGGTGCTCAGAAATGTGCTGATGCTTCCATTGAAGTGAAAGTCAAATACGTGATCTGCTTTGATATGAGTTTACAAATCGCATGTAGATCTTAGAGTAAATGAAAGTGCATGTAAAACATTTAGCACAGTGCACGTAGGTACATAGCGAGGCCTCAGTCACTGATCGTTTCCGTTGTTTTCTTCTCCTCATCAAGCTCAGATCTTTGTTAGTCATAGGAGTTCAGTAAATATTTGACTGTAGAGATAAGGCAATGGTTGAAGGGAGAGTTGTCTCAGACTCACAAATGTGTTTTTTGAAAATAATTTCCTGCCATAAATTACTTAATTCATGGCAGTAAAGTTTACTTGAAAGTTTTCTATACATATTATTAATAACATTAAAACAGAGAAAACAAATTATGAATTATATACCCCATTTGAGCATGTTTGAAATTTTCACTCCACACCTGATAGCCACATATCTTCTTAATACAAAGACCTACTCTTTATAATTATTGATTAATATTAATAGAAGTTTCAGCAGGAACTGTGATCAATGAAAACTTCACCAAGTTCAGGGATTCTCAAGAGATCACAAGAAACGCATTCAGTAAAGGTAGAATAGGCCCTGGATTCCAGATCACTATTTCCTTCAATTAACATGAACCTGATTTTTAACGCAAAAATACACAATGTGCCTATGTCTACATTCATTTAAATGCAAGAAAAAGGAAATCTAGAACATATTAAGTCTATGTTAAATACATAATAAGGAAATTTAAGTATAAGGGTAAGGGATATGTGCAGCTTGGGTTATTGTAGGCCCTAACTAGAGACCAAGCAGTTAATTGGAAGGACATTCAAAAGTTAATTGCTATAACAAATAAATATTGTTATTTTTATACTTCATTTGAGAAGGGCAAAACTTTTATCTCAACTAAGGCATTAAAACAATACTGAGTAGGCCCTGTTGCCTAGAGTAAAATATGTTTGCTTTTCATGGCCCTATGAAATTATTTGCTAAGTTAATAAGTTAAGTGTTAAATTAATTAACACCAACAGTGAACCCTAATGTACACAAGGAATTTGGGGGACAATGATGTATCAATGTAGGTTCATTAGTGTTCTTTAGGAGAAAGATGGTAGAAAACTCCTATTCTGCCATTTTGCTGATGTCACTCTGTCCACAGCCCTGCAAGGCCCTTCCTCACTTTCTCAGAGTCCCTCTACAGCAACTGCTATCTGATCGTAAGCATACACCCCAATCTACTCTGAGGCAAATAGCCCATAAGCCACACTGTAAAAAACCATTTCAAATATAAAAGCTTCAGGTAACACCTGTCTCTTCATTTTCATGTTTTTGTTTTTTGGATAGCACATGAGTTCCTGAATTAATATAAACACATAATAACAAAACTATTCTTTGTCTGAAATGCATTAGGGCGTCCTGTCTTTGTTTAAGCCAGGTGTGCAGCCTCTATGATTAACTGTGATTGCTAAAGCAGAGTGCCCTCAATTAACCAAGAAAAAACCAAAGCCATTATCCATACACTAAAGTGCTAAAATTGTTAACATCGTTGAGAATGGGAAAGTGAAATAAATGGGTCTTTTCAGGGAAGGAATTAATAGATGATTTCACTTGCCAGGAAAATAAAAGCTATTCCTTGTGTTGAAAGAGTCTTGGCAAAGAACCACCAAAGCCAAAGCTTGCCAATGACGTTTAGAAATTATTAGTTTTAACCACCATCTTCTGTCCTTCCGTTAGTGATAGTGAATAGAGTCATTCTTAAAAATGTGGTCCCCAGACCAACAGCACCAGCATTACCTGGGACCTTGTTAGAAAAACATAACTTCTTGAATCCCTCCCAGACCTACTGAATGAGAACCTCGGGGATTGAGCCCAGCAATCTGTGCTTTAACAAGAATTTCCTGGTAAAGACGGGTGTTGGTGAGGATGTGGAGAAATTGGAACCCTTGTACACTGATGGCGTGCATGTAAAATTGTGCAAGATTTCCCAAGCAAGAGTTTGCTGCCTGACATGCATAGAAGCCAATACTATGACATTGGCTTTTGAGGGGGAAAAGGCTTTATTGCCAAGTCAACCAGCAAGGAGACAGAAAGCAAAGCTCACATCCGTCTCCCTGAGCGAGGGTTTGAGGTGGAATTCAAGGGGTTAAGGAAGTATGAGCTGGTATGCAGAAGTGCTAGCAGGGCAGGTTTCAATCGGAGGGCTTTGAAATTTGAGCATTATGGTAAGATATGGTAAGAGGCTTCAGCACCAGATCTCCCTGGACAGCATCCCCTTCGCTCCTGAAACTGTTTGGGTGTTCAAGCTCTGATCATGTCCAGGTCCTTTGATTTGGGGGACGGGGGCAGAAATGAGAATTTTAGCTGGTTCTGCGGTTACACAGTCGCTATGGAAAACAGTCTGGAAGTCACTCAAAAAATTGAAAGTACAACTACCACATATGATTCAGTAATCCTACTTCTAGGTATTTATAAAAAAAAACCACAAAAATGAAATCAGGATCTGAGAAAGATATCTGCTCTCCCATGTTCACTTCAGTAATAGTCATGATAGCCAAGATGTGAAAACAACCTAAATGTCCACGAGCAGATTAGTGGATAAAGGAAGTGTGGTATATGCACAGAATGGAATGTTATTTAGTCTTTGAAAAGAAGGAAATTTTGCAGTGTGCAACACCACGGATGAACCTTGAGGACGTTATACTAAGTGAAATAAGCCAGTCACAGACAAATACTGCATGATTCCAGTTACACGAGGTATCTAAAGTACTCAAAATCATAGAAGCAGAGAATAGAATGGTGGTTTCCAGGTACGTGAGGTATCTAAAGTACTCAAAATCATAGAAGCAGAGAATAGAATGGTGGTTTCCAGAGGTCAGCAGGAGCAGGAAATGGGGAATTACTAATCAACAGGCGTTAAGTCTCAGTTAAGCAAAATGAATAAGCTCTAGAGACCTGCTATACAACATTGTACCTATAGCCGGCAGTGTCTTCTATTATAT
>NW_017731758.1:1269862-1275803 GCF_001890085.2 Hipposideros armiger | reverse complement strand
CCCAGATTTGGCAATTATTTGATAACAAAATAAAGTAAGAAATTTGAGAATTACATTACCCAAAGTGCATTTTATTTTGAACTAGCCATTTGTGCTCTCTATTCAACCTAAATTAAACAAATAACACTTAATCTACATCTCCCCACAAAGCTTGAATACACTGACTCCACTGTCTGATATTTGCAGGGGGATATTTTCTGTCTTAAGCCCTGTACACAATTGCCTTGCTTGTCTTCTTCCCACAGGGATTGCAGATCACCAGAGAGAGGCATCGCATCCCATTAATCTCCTTCTCAACACAGGAATTTAACAAGAAGTAGCCAGCACATCATGAGCACTTACTAAAATGACATGCAAATCCTGGTACTATTTAACATGTAAATATTTCAAAGACAACCATGGGAATTTTATTAAAAGAAAAACTGAGTTGGGAAAAATACGTATGCCTTCCTTTATTTTGTTTCTTCAATACAAGTATTGAACACCATATGCACAAATAGTGCTTATGATAACAGACAGAGAAGTCAGTAGGGTATATAGCCTTTGCTTTCAAATATTTCATGCTCCAGTAGGAAAGACAGGCAAGAAAAATATCAGTCATTGTAGATGTTGATTACAACTATAAATAAAAATGCCCATGCTTTAAGAGCAGAGTTCGAGGTCCCTCAAGTGCTCTGGGCATGGTGGAGGGGAGTTAGGATTGAATAGACCAGTGGGGAAAGATCTCGGAAGATCAATGGCTATAGAAGCTGTGTAACTAGCCTTGAGGTTTTCACAGTAGTGATTATAAAGGGTTGTCGTTTATGTACCAGCATGGCTAATTCACATTGTAAGAAAGGAAAGGACACATAAAATGATGTAAAGACAGCCTTGAACCTGAGGGGTAAAGTTTAAGCACACTCATTTTATCCTTTTAATATTTAAAGCCCAAGTCGGTCTTGCTATGTGTCAAGCTTCTATGTTTATGAATATCCCGAGGCTGTTTATATTAAACACCTTATTTTTCAAATAGCTAATATTCTCCTATGTTTCAGTCCCTCAGCCTCTAAAGAGCTCCCTCTCTTTGCACATTGTTTTTCTACATTTCTGTGCTCCCTGAGGTTAATAATAATGAGCCAATGTGAAGCCTTCACAAAACATTTTAAATTGCCCGAGAAATGAAAATCTCAATTATTGTGATTAAATAATCCCTCTACAGAAAAAAATAGAGAATAATTTGGGCCTGCTAACAAATTTAAGCAAACCAGCATCGAAAAATACTGTTTTCTTTTTTTTCTTTTACATTTCTTCAATTCCCACTAATATTCCCTGGCATTTTCACATCATTTGTCTGAGTGAAACATAGCCACCTCCCTTGCCTCTTTTTATTATAAATAGAGCATCAAGAACCACAACAGCCTTAGGATAGAGTTCAAAGGGAACAAGGCTGGAATAGAGGCAAATAGGACCAGAAGCAGTAGGAGGGACAATCCCAGAAAAATACACAAAGTGGAAACTATATTGCCCACCACATGAGAGCTTTGTGAGAGAAAAAATACTATTTTATCAACATGAGAACATACAGTCCTACTGACACTCTGATGGAACTATAGTGATATATACATACATACACAAAAAAATATATATATACTCTATTATAAATATGTACATAGATAACTATATATACACATGTACATGTACAGTATATGCTATGTACACATACTTATACTATATATAATGTGTATATGTATATATATTTACATATACATATGTTTATAAAGAATATATGTATTAGATATATATTATGTCTTATATAATATACATAGCATATATATACATAAACACATACATTATATAGTATATGTGTATGTATATAATGTATATGTGAGTACATGTATAAATAATATGTATATATATCACTATCATGTATATATATTTGTATATATTATATATGTATATATGTATTATATATATAATATATACACGTATGTCTATCTATATCTCTATCATGTCAGTTACCAGTTGCACAGAGAATATTTTACAGATTTTTAAATTAAACAGTGAGATTCTTTCATGCAATGGCTATCAAAGCTTTGTGACTACAGTTAAGATATTGCCTCAGTAAGCTGTTAAATATTTTTAAATCACCTTCTCACATAAAACTTTCTATAGTATATTTCAACCCCCAAAATTTAAGCTTTTAGAAAATATGGTTGTATTTTTCACTAAAAAAACCCCAAAACCTTGAAGATTAAAATTTTGACTTCAGAGGTTGTATGCTTGGCCATTTGTAAATGTCTAAGTAGAAGTATTTCCTTTTTGACATGTGGATGATATCCTGAGAAAAGCTTAAAGCAGTTTTCAGAGGCATTCAATTGGAAAAAAAAAAAAAGTCCGCTTTATAATGGTCACTGTTTCCTAGCCAGCAGCTATTCCCTCATTCTTCCTACCTAATAGATCCCCAAAGTAATTCCTTTGTATGTTCTTCCCCAGGCAGCCAGGGGCCTCCAGCTGACTTCACCCCCATCTCATTCTTCTTGACAATGATTGGCTCAGGATTCTGACTTTTGGGGGCTTGGGGGTGGGGGAAGTCTGCAGCAACCATCATGCCACCAGTCAAGCAATGAAGCTAATACCAAGCATTGAAGAGTTACTGAACCAAAGCCTGAAAGCCACCTTGCCTCTGGGGCTTCTATTATGGTCAGGTCATACATTTCCGTATGGTTTGATTTGGGATTTCCTTTATGTGAAGCTGAAAGAGTCCTGAAAGATGCAGGAATTATTAGAGTTTCAATTAAATTATGTTCAAACTATTATGTTCCATTAAATGGTTTGGTTTTGTTGTTTTTTTGTTTTGTTTTGTTCTGTTTTGTTTTGTGAGTGAAACTAATATTGTAAGCCATTAATGAAGACATATTAAGGAAATGCTGTAGACTGTCACCCCAAAATTGTGTCACCCCAAAATTCATCTGTTGAGATGGAATCTCAATGTAGTGATATTAGGAGGTAGGACTTTTGGCAGGTGATTAGGTAAAAATGGTGGAATCTTTATAAAAGAGACCTCAGAGAGATCCCTTGTCCCTTCTGTCACATGAAGACACAGAACAGATATTATACCTATCTATGAACCAGGAAGTAGGTCCTCACCAGACACCAAATATGCTGGCACCTTGATCTTGAATTTTCCAGCCTCCAGAGCTGTGAGAAAATAAATATTTATTGTTTATAAGCCACCCAGTCTATGATATTTTGTTATAGCAGTCCAAACTGCCTGAGACAGGACAATACAGCTTTCCCAAAATAATTTGTAACTTTTCTATTGATCCAAGAGCTTAAAGTGTTTCATTTTCATAATTAATAGAAAGAGAAAAAAAGAAACTAGGAAGTGAGAATTAGAAAATATAAAACAGCTGCAGGTTATTTGAGTTCCTGAGAAGACAGAGCTAAGTGGAATTTTAATAAGTTAAACTCTATTTTGAATGCATAGCAGGTGGAATGAAGGCTCTTAATATACTTAGTGGTGACTTCTCCAGTACTTGTATTTGAGCATTTATTGAAGGTCTACTCCACACCAGACACTGAGTTAAGTGCTTTTACATGTGTCCTAAAAAAATCTTCACAAAATATCTGTAAAGTAAGAATAAACATGGCTGGGCCGGCCGAGTGGCATATTGGTTAAGAGTTGGCTTGGGCGTGCCAGCTCTGAGCATCAGGGTCCCGGTTCAGATCCCACATGAGGGCCAGTGATGCTGCGCCCTCTACAGCTAAGATGGTGAACAACAGCTTGACCTCCCAGATTTGGCAATTATTTGATAACAAAATAAAGNCTAAGCTGAAGTTGAAGCTCAGATGAGGTTTTCATTATTGATACATGACCCTTGAAGATTGTTTAAACAAAAAGTACTCGAGCTACTGAGTGGAAAATCTCTCTTGTACTTCTAACTTCTCACACCTCTTTATGAAATTTTAAAATTTATTAGACTTTCAAATTTCTCTTGTGATAGTAGAAAGAGGACACTCTAGTTATTGCTTTCCACAGTACTAAATAGGCCAGACCAAGAGTTAAAATGAATAATACGCTCCCTCCCAGAATTATGGAAAATATCATATTTTATAATGAATTTAAAATGAGAGAGAGCCAGGGAAAGAGAAATCCTGAAGTCCTGGGTATAAACTTTTGATAAATGTTGTTATTCAGAAGATAAAACAAATCTGTTTCTGGAGACAAAAGATTCCGTTTGTTACTTTCTGGATTTTAAGGAACTATTAGTATGTTTCATTCAAGATGTACAAATTTTACCTTCTTCGTTTCTTTTTCAAGTAGATTTTTAAATTCTTTTAAAGAGTTTTATAGCTCTGAAATTCATTTTTAGAATTTTGAATGTTAAAGTAAATTTTTTTTTAAAGGAAGATTCTTTTTTCTTCAAAAGAATGAGCTGGCTTTTTGATTCAAAGATTTTAAAGTTTCTAATGATAAGGGAGTTGTCCATAGTAAATACTTTCAAAGCAGTAGGAAGGCCAGACAAGGGGCGCTATCTCCTGTAATGTGCATTTCATGGCCAGTCTACACAGGCGGACCTCAACTCTGCCCAGCAAGCCCACTTTCAAGAAGTGCTGAGATACCTGAAAGTTCGAAAATAAAACATTACTCTAAGTGCTCAATGCTTAAAGTATGGTCCTGGGACCAGCAGTATCAGCATCACCTGGGAACTTGTTAGAAATATAGCCTCAGGCCCACCCCAGACCTACTGGATCAGAATCGAAATTTTAACAATATCCCTAGGAGTTTCACATACATTAAAATCTAAGAAGCACTGCTTATATAAAGCTAGCAATTCTTCAAAATAGAGTTATTAAATAGAAAAAGAAACTTGGAGAACAGAAAAGACCATAATCAATTTCTTTTATAAACTGAAGAAAACCAAGCCTATTTATTCCAGAAGCTCAGAAATGTTCAGCTATAAGTTGTATTAGAACATCTCATTGGAGATACATTGTAGTTACAAACTCTTCTGAATTTTCAGAAACTAAATAATCCATATAGAGGGGGCTTTTCATAAACAAATGTTACTTTTTCTTTTCATGTGTATTCTTTTTTAATAAAAAATATAAAGGCTATAGCTAAGATTCAAAATTGAGAATATCATAAGTTAACAGAATTCTTAAGATCTGATCTTATTTAGAACAAAATTTGCTTTAGAATTTGAGTCTAGATGATTTTCTGGTTCAATTTTGTTTGAACTAGACAGCTCATTGACTATATTCATTCAAATAGGCAAAGTGACAATCTAATTTTTATTTCCTTGTTAAAATATAGTTTCACAGGTTTTTTTCCTTCTTCTATATTTTTTAAGTGATATATAGTAGGCCAATTACATATACATAGATTTTGAAACATTTTGAAGTTTTTATGAGAATAATTGATGAAGAAAGTTGCATATTTCTTCCACCTTATTAGAAAAAAAATGATGTTTGTGTAATGTGACTAGAAATTATTTTACGCTAATTGAAATACAATAAATACATTTCTGTTGCATATCTTCCTTTTTGGGTCTAATGTAACATTTTTAAAACTAAGCATTCACATTTTAGCAATCAGAAATTATGTAATTTTAGTCTGTATATATTTAAATGACTGAAAGGCTAATGGCCCAGGACAGATGTCTTATAATTAACTGAATGTTTTACATGAAAGAATAGTAAAATGACTCAAGCCTAAAGTAAGGAAAATTAGCAAAAAAAATTTTTTTGCATAACTCACAGGTTTTCCATTTAACTAGAATATAAATGTGAAATAGGTAATTCAATCAAATGTTTTACAGCTTATTCGTTTGATAGAAGAGCTGTCTTTGCCATTCTAGATAAGGGCAGGTTGCTCTCCAGAATAAACAAATATATATATATATATATATATATATATATATATATATATATATATATATATATATATATATATATATAT
>NW_017731758.1:1153999-1264432 GCF_001890085.2 Hipposideros armiger | reverse complement strand
AAAAAAAAAAAAAGAATAAATATGGCCATTTTGTAGATGAGGAAAATAAAGCTTGGTGAGATTTAGTAACCTCAATAGGTCTACACAGAGAGTAAATAATAGAGCCCATGCTCTTACTGACCAGACTATACCTCCTGAGGTGGATAATAATAAAAGATGTTTTTAATAGTTATGGTTCCCTATTGCTATTATAACAAATTACCACAAATGTAGGCTTAAAGCAACACATTTATTATCTAATATTTTGGAGGCTAGAAATCTGAAGTCAGTTTCACTAAGCTGGTCAAGGTGTCAGAGGAGTTGGGTCTTTCTGGACAATTCAGGGGGGACTCCATGCCCTTCCCTTCCAGCTTCTAGAGGCCGCCTGCATTCCTCGGCTTGTGGCCCCTCCCTCACCAAGTGCATCATTCCACTTCCGCCTGACTCTGGGGTCACATCGCCTTCCACCTAACTCTGATTCTTCCTTCGTCCATTTCATAAGGACCATGTGATTACTGGGCCCACAAAATAAATCCAGGATAATCCCCCACCGCAAGATCCTGAACTTAATCACATTTACCAAGTCCCTTTTGCCATGTAAGGTGACACTCACAGGTTCCAGGGATTAGGTGGACATCTTTGGGAGGCCATTATTCAGCATACCACAAAGGGACAGAGAGATAAAACATAGAGATAAAAGAGAGATCACAAACCATTCAGAACGAAAGAAGGTAAATATAAAAGGAACCTGGATAAGAAACTTACTACAAATAAACATACATACATTGGTGAATTAGTGGCAGTCAAGGGCTGAAGAAAATATGATATACAGCATGATGTTAGTTTCAATAACATGCCAAGGAGCTCAACAATTACCGAAGCAGAATTAATATGCTTATTTCTACTTGCTATATTCAACAGTGCCACCTAAATTAAAGGCCAGGATAGGAACTGTAGATGCACATCAAATGCCCATAACCCCTCCCTCCCATCAAGCCATGTGAGCCTCTACACTGAATGGCCCCAAACCAGCCACCATTGGTGCTTCCCAGGCCTGTGTAACTGAAGGATAGAAGGGGAGAGACACCAGTGGAGCACGAGAAGAAGTCAAGCTTGTATGCATCTCTATTCCCTGGAAAGCCTCAGTTTTCCCCAGGGTCACAGTCTGGCAGATCTCATAAGACCTTGTGGACCATATCAATCAATTCGTTTTTTACTCAGAAGACATTGGGTGCCACTGGAGGGTGTAAGCAGAGAAGTGATATGATCTGACTTATGGTTACCTTGGACTGGAGAGGGAGCCAGGACAGAGCTTAGAGAGCTAGGAGAAACCCCTTGTCCCTCATGGACTCTGCCCTGCGTCCCTCCTCCATGCTTTAGCCCGTTCTTCTAACATGTCTCTCTCTAAACCACAGCTATCACCTTCTAGTGCAGGCCACAAATCCCTTCCTCCTCTGGTTAGTCTCCTGTGTGTCCCCAGCTTCGTCTCACAGACCAAACTCTATCCTGTCCCTGTTCTCCTGCTATTTGCTCCATGTGTCTTACATCATAAAATCCTAACCCTCTTCACTGTCCTAGAAGTCTGTTCCCAATCTACACTCGGGCCTCTTTGTCCACCCACCATTCTTTGAGCCCCATGCCTCTGTCACACTGAATCTCTGCATGTACCAGCCTTTTCATAATTCTTTATATTTCTTTACATTTTCATTTGTTACATAGAAAGATGATCACAGTCTCATATATTGCTGATGGGACTCCAGAATGGCATGTCCCTAGTGGGAGGGGAGGAATTCTACAATATTTCCAAATTGACAAAAGTGCTTTCACTTTAACCCAGCATCCTATGACTAGGAATTTATATCCTGCACACATACAAAAAAACATATGTGCAAGATTACTCATTACTGCATGGTTTGTGATAATAAAAGATTGGAAGCAACCCTAGTGTTCCTCATTAGAGGATTGTTTAAACCAGGGGTTTTCAACCAGGGTAATTTATTTTTGGTTGTCACACTGGAGAGGTGTGCTCCAGCATCTAGTAGGTAAAGGTCAGGGATATTGCTAAGCATTCTACATGGCAAAGGGCAACTTTCGTAACAAAAAATTATCCAGCCCAAACTTTCCATAATGTAAGGGTAAAGAATCCAAGGTTAAATAATCATACCAACAATAAATGTTATGCAGCCTAAAAAATAGAATAAGAACACTCTCTACGTACAGATATAAAAAGATATTTAGAGTACATTAAGTGCTTAAGTCTGAATGGTTTACATGCTAACTTTTGTATGGGAAAAGAAAGAAAATAAGCAAATCCATATATGTGTGTATTTGCTTGTGGATGCATAAAGAAACTCTAAAAGGACACATGGAATTAATAAAGATGATTACCAGTGGGATTGATTGGCCGGGTGGAGGGGCAGAGACATAAGTAGGAGCTACACTTCTCGATGTAAATCTCAATGCATTGTTTTAATTTGGAACCATGTGTCTCCATTATCTATTCTCAAAGACTTTGGATTCAGAGATTAAAAAGAAAAGATGTAAGCTTCGTGAGAATAAAGGAATTATATCTTATTTGCCATTTTGTCTTAATTATCTGGCATTATGCCTTCTCTAAAACAAACACTTAAATATCCATTACAAGAATTTAATTCAATTCAATAGCTTTCACGCTATTAAGTACCTACATGAATACAGCCATTAAGTACTGGCTGGGCTAGTTAAAAAATACATAAAAAGTATAACATGTAGCCTTTGGCCTGATGGAGGTTCCAGTCAGATATGGAAACAAGCACATAAAGCAGTTAAAGACCAATCCAATTCTTTGGGTGATTTAATGGGGAAAATGAATTTTTCACTATAGATGTCCAGAAAAATGAAAGTGAGCTAAATTAAGCTGCGAGACAATTTATCAGCGGCTTCTTTCATTTGAACATGCAAATTTGCCCTCTGGTAATTTGCAAAGACATCTGACTTTGATTCATAGATTTACTATTTTAGTTAATAGAAGGAAGCATAGAATTAAAACAGTGACATCATAACATATTTCAATAGAGACAACAAAACAAATAAGCCACCACGGATTCACTTGAAATTTAACATCATCCCATATGGAACAATGTCATTAAGTACTGAGGGATTGCTGCCCCCAAGAGGTGAATAAAAAAAACCCCAAATAAAAAAAGGATGATTCATTTAATTTCAAAAGCTACGCAAGCAATTGAGAAGGGAAGGCAGCGTGGAGCCTTGTTTTACAAGACAGCGAGGAGAACCAATCTCATTAATTCTGGAAGATAAAAGAAAAAGAGGATTGGCTGGAGCTTCTACAAGTGGAGAAAGAGTTGCAGCAAAGGAGGAACAAGAGAGTGAGTCTGGCTCATTGCATCCAATGAGCATCAGGGGCAACATCTGGGGGACACTCATTACCTTGTAATTTTTTTCCTTTTTATTGCTTCCGCCCCATATTTCTCCATAGATGCTAGTGGTTAACAACCACGAAGCATACATAAAGGGCTCTATGCTTATTTCAGTTATTTAGTTTTGTTCCCCCATAAGGAGGAAGACTCCTGATAGGACTGTCTCTCCACCGAACCTCAAACCCATGTTGTGTCCGATGGACTTTGGTACATCTTTCTTGGGATAGCAGAAGAAATAATAATGGGTGACTCCTGCCTTCTCTTCTTGAGGATTCTGCCTTGTTTTTCCTTTCTCCAATAAAGCCTATGCCATATGAAGTGGCATCGTGTAATTCATTCTGAGCCCTGTTGTGTGACAATGACACCCAATGTGGGACACCACCTGACCTAATAATAAATAACACAAAATGTCCGCTTTACACTTTGTACAGCTACCTTACCACAGATTTCAAAAAGAAAGTAGGTAAATGTTCTCCTTAATCGCTGAAATTCACTGGTATACATGAAGCAAGTACAAAGAGTAGTGACCACGGCTTCTTACAAAATAAATTCTCATGACTGATGTGGAAAGGGAATTTAGAACATCAATCTCGATAATTCTCAGCTGTAATATCTGAAAACTGTAAAATACATTTGCATGTCATAATTGACATGAAAACAAATCCTACTCATTTTAGCAAAAGATATTTTTAGTATCTATTATGCACTATGACTTTTGAGAAGAGCAGGAAAAACAAAAAAAAGAGCTTAGAATTCAGTGAAAATAAAATGAGGGTCATTCAGAGAGCTGTAACAAAAGGGGATTGACTTGCTGCCTCATGACTAGATGGAATGATCCTATCTTTCTAGTCGAAATCCATGACATGTCTTCCAGGCACCCCTACCTCCTTCTGGAAGCTGCCCTGCTCCATCCACCAGGCTGCAGGGGCAGCTCCAGGTTCTTACTGACCCCACCCATCTGACCACAGCTAATTCACACTAGGATGGACTTGTGAGCCAAGCTGGCCCAATGGGATTTCCTTGAGATTTTTGACTGTGTCACCCAGAAATCCAAATTAACCACCGCCCTCAGGCATTAAAATATGAAAGACTTTGGACTTGATACTGGAGAGAGCTAAAGGGCATTCTTTCTCTAGTGGCTGAAACCATGGAAGCAAACTTCAAGAAGTCAGTGGCCGTGGGTCCCATCAAGTGCAGGAAGTGTGTGAAATAAGAGAGAATGAAGGCAACATACTAAGGCAGAGTCAAGAGCTGACAAAAAGGCCCCTGGTGGCATTTGTGTCTCTGTTTCCAGTTGGTCCTCAGACTTCACTACATGTCTTCTCTTCCAGGGTTTTGTATGATCAGCACTTCCTTAGACTCCTTTGAGGCCTGCAGCTCTCAACTAACCAATAGAAAGATTGCATCTTTAACCTGTATATTTCCTAAGTAACACAGAGTCCTGCTGTGTGCACCTCAGTAAACAAAGGCATGTGCCAGGGTGTCTTGACATCACTGTGACACCCCCAGGGTGGCTGGGGAAATCAGGAGTGGTCAAAGGCTCCACAAATTGCAAAGGTTGTTTGTGCTCTAGTGCAGCTAAAACAGACAAGCTAACTTCCCTCTGCCAGTTTCTTCCCACAAGCTCCACCCACAGCTTCCCCTCATCTCAACACACTCTCCCTCCCTTACCCACAATATTATGCTTCTTACTCTGGACACTTCCCTTACTGCTAAATGGTTCCCTCATCTCAACTCTAAGAAATATGACACTCATGCAGTATTGAGGGAACATAAAATAGAGCTGCCCAATGGAAAAAAATCGTAACTGCTCAAATCTGGCAGAAATACCAAAAGTGAGTGAAATCACCTACCACGTTATGAAATGTAAGTCATGGTTCTATGTCAGTGAGTATTTCTCATGATAGCAAATAAACAAAACGAGAGGACTACCAGTGCTATCTTGGAGAGAGGCCTTTCACTATCAAGATATCCATTATTCCAACACTATTGTTTGGGCCACCATTTATACCTATGAGGTCACAGTCATTAATTAGCTTATGTGTACTCTTCTTGTTACATAGAACAGCTCTCACCCAGCATTAACCCCAGCATTACTATTACAGACTCTAATTACGAGTAAATTTTATCTATCACTGAAACATTAAAAAGTCACCTGTTAATGCTCCCTTATCATAGTCGTTACATATTCTAAGTAAAGTAGTTTATGAAGACATGAAGTGCTTGAACTATTATCCATTGCTTAGAAGTGAATTTTCAACTTATTGTCAAAAAAAAACCCCAAAAACCAACAACTATGAAAATCATCCTTTTTAGGTAAAGTTTGTTAGACAGTATGTTTTGGGCTTAGGGTGGCAAACGTTTTTATGTGAAACTAATATACTCATGTGTCCTTATGATTTTTATCTCAGGAGTAAATTTTTTTAAATGTTTAGTTAAGAAACTCTCTTATCTGATCATTTGACATTTTAATTAAAACAACCACTATTTTTAGCTAGCAAAACCATGTCCTCACCTTAAACGGAATGTGTAAAGTCCCTGGTTCCTCCAGAAATAGATTAGAAATGTGAAATACTTGACTGAAAAAAAAAGTAAGAAATGTGTGGTTTTGAGTGTACCCTGTTCCTATATGCTGATTTAACACCAAAAGTGAAGACATTTTTAGCTTGCTTTCCCAACTAAGACCCAACAGATGCCTTCCCATTTGAGGGAGTGTCACAGGGAATTGTCTGAGCAATCATCACATATGTATGCTCAACAGAATTCAGCATAAACAACTGGGGATTGCAGTCTGGTGGGAAATGTCTGATATTCGATTGTTTCTTTAGGTGTATTCATACTTCGAAATACAGGGCTGGCTTTCTTTCTCAGATGTTCCATTTCTCCAGCTGCAAAGATGGCATCCATAATGCAAGCCCTTAAAACTATTAGTCATAAATATGAAGTATTTATTGTGCTCAAGGCACTTTGCTCAGAAAACCAAAGAGTCTGTTATATCAGGAGGCTTCTTGCAGCACATGGCGGCTATTACTCAGTGCGTGGCTTTGCCTAAGAGTGAAGGAGTCTTTGCTGGGCATGACATTTGCTGTGGAAGGCATGCCTCCCAGTATGGGTGCATTCGTCAATCCTCAACTGAGAAGGCTCCTGGAGGAATTCCGTGAGAGGGTCAAATTTAGGGGAGAGGCGGGACAACTCCTCAGCAATGAAGGGCTGTAAAAGATGGAAAAGACATAAGTACCATGGATGACAGTCTACAGAGGAGCATGTGTGAAAGTCACACACGCACATCTCATTGCATGGTCGCCCTTCTGTAGTCCAAGGGCTTCTTCATTCCAGCTGTTCCTGACACAGAGTGCCCCCCTCTGCTCCATGTGCCCGACCACACTGCAGCATTTTGATGATGGCCTCGCATCCAGGGCAGTGCCCTCCGCCCCCCAGGCAGTATCATACTTGTTGAATACTAAAATTAAAACAGAGTTGTTCTATGTCCTGCTTCCATTACTTCTCCCCCATCTCTGAGCCCCTAACTCCCACCTATGCACCTGCTTTACAAGCAACTGTGTTATTTTTAAAAGGAAAAAAAAATGTCCTTGCAAGTAACACTTTTCCAGCCTATTTACTGTATCAGAAGAAAGCATCTCCTAAAGTCCCTCCCCTTTCCCCAAAAGAGCCTTGAAGCTATGTTCTTCAGAAATATTATCCATTCATTTTTCTTTGACAGTTGTGCAAATGAACAAACAAAACAACTATACATGTACAGTTATTTTTTTCTATCTAAGGATATTGAACTGTCTTCATAGTAGGGAACCTTTACAATAGACTGATGGATGCCTCAATTCCATGAGATTCTACTACTGGGTCTCTTGAAATGGTGTATTGAAAGCCCTTGCCAAATTTAAATTGCATTTGCAACAGGCCTTTTAGATACTAAATTTGTTGAGTATTTATTGATTAGCAGAATGAATACAAATGTAAATAGTGGCTTTTGAGAAAATTTTAAGCAGGTTAATGTAGAAATTAAGACAAACCCTATGTATGACCACGAAGTAGACATAGAGTGCAAGCATAGATATCAAAATTGATATTCCTCTGCTGCTGTCTTTGGCTAATAACAGAGAGAAGATGCTAAAAAGGACCTGCTAGAGACAGTATTAGGGAAAGTAGGGGAGAAGACAAGATAGCATTGTTACAGCCAGAGCCAGAGAGCAGAACCCAACAGCCAGAGGTGGAGATGAAAACCAACCAACAGAAGCAAGGATGCCCTGGGGATCCTGGGAGGACCTGAAAAAGAACCACAGGTGGGATAGTTCATTTTACTGGTGAAAAAACTGTAGATTATATATATTTGCACCACATATTGGTGGGACATAGTGAAGAAAATATTGGCATAGGTAATATAAGAAGATAACAATGCAAGATGGGGAAATTGGATTTCTAATGACAGAAAAGGAATCCAATTTAGTGACGTAGAGCATTTGGAACAAGCCAAAGTCACATGGGAGCCCAGGGACTAGCTTAATAATTCATTTTTAAGATAAAATTTATGGAAAATTTATTTTAAGCAGAAACACAACTATGTTAAACATAGCTCTTCGTTTTATGTTAAACTCGAGCTTAGCACAAAATCTCCCCTCCTGTATAAATGATTTCTAGCTGAATGAATTAAATTGTAGTTCTCCTCAGTTTAAAAATGTAGAGTTTATGGGTTTTCAAAAGGCTCAGGGAAGCCACTTGAGTTCAAAAGCCTAAACCTGTTAACATTTTCCCCTCCATCTTATTTTATCGGGCTATGCGGTGCAATAAATGTTCTCAGAGATTTTCAGAGAAAATCTCTTTTAAGTGTCTCTAGTATTCATTTTTAATACTTATGTGAATTCAGGTCATTGAAAATGGTTAATTGATATAAACCATTGTGTAAGTTTAGGTTGTACAATGTGTTGATTTGCTACACTTCTATATTGTAAAGTGATCACCACCTTAGTGTTAGCTGACACCTGCATCACGTCACATAATTAAGATTTCTGTCTGTGGTGAGAACATTTAAGATCTACTTTCTTAGCAACTTCTAAGTATATAATACAGTATTATTAACTATAATCAAGGAACTCATCTTTCTTATATTAAAAAAATTTGCCAACTTTAGCAGCTGGGAAGCTAGAAATTGAGAGTAATAAATATTGATCAGCCTTAGCTGGAAAAAAACTCCTACCAACCTTGAAATACTTTTGTGTAGAAGATAAATAATGCTGCTGACTGATGATCTCAGGAGTCCACACACAGCAGGCGAACGGTGACATCTATAGGTTCTTCCTTGTTTGGAACTCTGCTCAGCTCCTTTGTTCTTTGAGGAAACTCTATATTAATGAGCCACCAGATCTGGTCTGTCAAATGTACTTTTAGCTTTGGTGAGTGACGTCCAGATAACACGAACAGTTTTCACAAGTGAATATAAATATGTGTGTGTGAGATTTAAAATCTTTGCTTATCATCAGATTTAGAGAAAGAATAAAAGGAAACAGCTCTATCAATTTATTAATATTCACACATATCACATATCACTAAATTCTGGTTTGTGTGCCTCAAGTGAGATCAACAGGTCCTTTAAGTCTGCTTTCTTTTCTGCTGAGAAGTTTGACAACTTTGGAAAACAAACAAACAAACAAATGCCATTTAACTCTTTTAGTTGCTCATTTTTATCTTGGAAAATGCCCTTGTATTATTTTCCATGATTGAGAATTAGTATTTTTTTTTGCTTAAAAGTATCACAATATGACAAAGGATTTCATGCCTCCGTATATGAATTTAGTAAGCTGTTAGTGGTCTTCATTGTAGGAAGGTTTTGCTTTATGTACATTTTGAATAGTTAAATAAATAGTGCACCTACCATCATTGATTTGGGGACAGTTAGATGGGAAATTCTCAATCTCAATTTAAGTTGTCTTGATCATTTGTGAGGTTTGTCTCAAGAAAGTTGTTGCAACTAATAACGTGCCACTTTTGTGTTAACCAGGAGCAGTTTGAGACATGGGGAACTTCTTATCCTTATCCTGAGACTGTATCCAAGAAACAGTGTGGTGGTAAAGTCCTTGAGCTTTATATGTGGGAGGGAACTCAGGGGTTTTCCTATAACAAAGAGACTCACTCATGTCTGCAAGCTTCTCTGAGTGAGAAAGTGAACGACAGAGATGAGGAACTGTACATACCCTGAACTCCTGCAGTAAGTAACCATTACATTGAATCTGAATAGTTGTGTTGAATACAAATTGCTGTAATGTATTATTTTACCAAAATAAAAGTGGGAGGAGCTTCTATTAAAATCTGAGTATGCCTAAGGCAGTTGTCTCAAATTTTGACTTCATACTTAAAGGAGAAAAAGGTGAGAGGGGCTGAGGCTTAAGAACTATAGCTTTAGATGAACTCAAATTTCAATTTGGCAACTTTCAAATGCTTATATGAAAGCTAAGCAGGCAGATGTCCAGTGGCCCACAAGATCCACTTTGAAGGGTTCCTGATTTACTTATACCCCAGGTTTTGAGAGAGAGAGAGAGAGAGAGAGAGAGAGAGAGAGAGAGAGAGACTGACTTTTGGAAACAGTCATTTCATTTCACCTCTTCTGCAACTTATTTAGTTCCATTGTATCTTTCTAAAGGAGAATCAGAAGCAAAGAAGCATTCTAATTTTAGACACATTATTGGTTTATTTTTATGTTTGGCATAACGTCTTAGTTCTCTTTCCTTATGTTTCCTGCATTCTGTATGCTTTTTTGTCCTGTAACACCTACTGGCCAGCATCTTTAGGGGATAGTCTGCTGGGATTGATTTACCACTGCTCATTCAAGTATTCCCTGCAACAAAATCACAATTTACCAAGCAGAGTGGGAAGAGTCTTAGAGCGCAAGATGCCGGCTTGTAAAGACAAGCTCCAACCAGAAGGTGGCACTATTGCAAAGCCAATGCTGAGATGAAAACCTAAATGAATTCCTTTTCATATACATACATTTTCTAGGATTTATTCACACACAAATAAATATTGGATCAAAGGTAAAAAAAAAAACAAATTGAGAAAGTTCTACTCCTGCTAAGGATAATTGTAATGGAATTATAATTGTAAAACTGAACACATATTTTAAGTTTGGCATCACACAAGCCTGCTTTCCTGCAACGTGTAGATTTGATATTTACTCCCCACTGTAGCCAATTTTTCCGCTGTAAATATTACAACCTTTAAAGCAAAACAGCAAACACTTTTCTATCCCTCACCCTCTGTCAGGAATAGTTCTGAGCATCTTACCCAAAGTCAATTAATTTTTAGGATAGATTGCTGCTGAGAACGTTCTCCTTTTAGAGGCCTTGACTGAGAACCATCTCTAGCTCTTTGCTACTAAGTGCTCCACTCTATCTGCTGAGTTATATTCTAGTATCTGAAAAATGGCCCTGGTCCACTTGTCTTGAAAGTCTCTCCAAAAGCTGGCCACCAACTTCTTTTGGAAACATCACTTAATTAGAATCTGTTTACCTACACATTTATTTCTTGTCATTTTATGAATGTGTATTTCCCACACATTCAGGTTTTCCGAATTCCAATCTGAAACTTTTTCATGCATTTTGACTGAGAACCTTAAAAATGTTCATGCACTTTGACTAAGAAATGATATTTCTAAGTAAATAACAAGAGACATAGTCGAGAGTCTGGTTTTGTAAGGATGTTTGTTATAGCACTACTTATAGAAACAATACCTTAGAAAAAACTTAAATGTTAAAAAATTGGGAATGGTTCAAAAAACTTTGATACACCTATTGCACTATGTATAAATCATGTATATAAATGAGTTTTTAAACACTGAAAATGTAAAGAACATAATGTTAAATGAAGAGATCATACATGAACTTCTAATATGCAGAAGAAGTCTAATTTGGTCATTGTTCTCTATTTCAGAGCAGTGGAATTAGGATGTTTTAATTAAAATAAAAATCACAATGAGGTAACACCTCACACCTGTTAGGATGGCTATTGTTTAAAATAATAATAATAAATGTTGGCAAGGAGTGGAGAAATAGAAACCCTTCATGGGACTGTTCAATAGTGCAGCTGCTATGGAAAGCAGTATGGGGCAGGGAGAAGGGTCATTCCAAAAATTAAAAATAGAACTGCCATATGTTCCAGCAATCCCACTTCTGGGTATATACCCATAAGAATTAATGTCAGAATCTCTAAGAGATACCTGCACTCCCATGTTCATTACAACATTATTCATAATAACCACGCTATGGAAATAACCCAAATGTCCATCAACTCATGACTAAAGAAAATTTAGTATATACATACAATGGAATGTTATTCAGCCCTAACAAAATAAGAAAATTCTACATTTTTTACAACATGGATGAAACTGGAAGATATTATCCTAAGAGAAATAAGACAGTCACAGAGAATAAATACCACATGAGTCTTCACCATAAAAGACATCTAAAGTAGTCAAAGTTGTAGTGATCCAAGATGGTGGAGTAGATAAACACTGTGTGCTTCTCTCCAATGAACACATTAAAATTACAACTAAATTATAGAACAATCAACCTGGAGAACCATCTGAAGTCTGACTGAACAGAAGTTTTGTAACTAAGGATATAAAGAAGAAGCCACATCGAGACTGGTAGAAGGGGTGGAGACAAAACTGGCTGGCTCCAAACCTCCGTGTGGCAGTTAAGAATCAGTAGGGATATCCGGGCAGCAGAGGTTTCCCCCAGAGGACCAAGGGACCCCAGACTCCCCAGACTGGAGTACTGGTGTCGGGAAGAGGAGCCCCCACAACTTCTGGCTGTGAAAAACAGTGGGGATTCCGACCATCCTGGTGGGACAAAAGGCTGCGGGAAACCCAGACGTCCTCTTAAATGACCCGTGCACAGACTCTCACTCTCAGGCACTCACCTTGGGCGCCAGGGAAGGGAGAGGAACTCAGGGGGCATTGAAGGCATACGGAGGGCAGACTGATGTGGCTTCAGAGCAAGGGCTGGAGGAGAGTCGCCATTTTCCCGAGGTTCGGGGGCAGTCCTCCTCCCATGCAGCCAGCAGGTGGACGCCATCTTTCCTGTGTTAAGCCTACCCCCCACAGCGCAAATCTAAATCTGATTGGTCTGGTGCTCTCCACTGCTCCAAACTGCTGACTCACTGGGAACCTGACCTACCCAACTCCCCCAACGCCAGAGGCACTTTCTGCGGGCCAGCCAGCCCTGCCCACATTGCACTCTTTCTTGGAAAACTTTTGGAGTCTGTGGGCCCCAGGAAGGCAGTGACTGACCTTGGTGTGCTCTGAGACTTTTGCTGAATAGCTCCAGGCTCAGCACTGGCACCAAACCAGAGTCTACATTAATCCAGTGACTACAACTCTTCCCACTCTAGTGACACCCTGAGGCCCTGCCTCACCCAACCTGCATACTGCACAAGCTTTATCAGTGGTTGAACCCTAAGGGAGTTGGCAGCAGGCCTCTGGGTGTCCTGGCTTTTTGCAGAGTTACCCCATGTCCAGTATTGGTGATAGATGTCCTCGGTTCACAGTGTCACCTCTTTCACGTGACTCCAACTTTAGCATAGGCAGTGAACAACCACAGATTGCTTTGTAGCTCTTATCAGGTAGTCGCAACAAGTCACAGGCAGTGGGTGACCTTGGTCTACACCGGAACCCCTCCCAAGGGGCCGCAGAACCAACATACTTGGAGGTTGGCTTCAGACCACAGCAGAGCACCACCCAATTAGCTCCACAAACAGCATACACAAAGAGTTGTCTCAGCAGGTACCATAGCCTGCTGGGGTGAATCACACTCAGTGGATTGAGAACTTATTTGAAGAAATAATGACTGAAAACTTTCCTAACCTGGCAAAGGAAATAGACATATTTTGTTAAAAATAAATAAATAAAACTCTAGAAATAGTAAAAACTTACCTGTCCATATCATGTTTCACAAATTGTGGAGTAAACCTCAAGGTTTATAAGGTCTCTTTACTACATGTCCAAATTGACTTTTAAAACAATTCCTTGCAAAGTAGTCCTTTAAAAAAAAAAATCAGTTTGGGCCGGCCAGGTGACGCGTTGGTTGGTAGCTGGCTTGGGACACCAGAGGGCCCCGGTTCGGATCTCACATATGAGGGCTAGTGACGCTTGCCCTCTACAGCTAAGATGCTGAACAACAGCTCAACCTGGAGCTGGGCTGCCATGAGTCGCTGGTGATGGCGTAGGCTGCAGCCCCTGCTGCAGTGGGTTGCCATGGGCTACCGTATGTAGCCAGCAGCCAGCGTGAGCGGCCAGCAGCCGCAGTGAGCAGCCGTCCAGGGGCCGGTGACTGATCTGCCTCACCCGGGAAGAGCGCAATGATGGTGCCAACTTGGGCCAGTGAAGCAACGTCCTCCACAACTAGACTGAAGAACAAAAGGACAGCAACTTGTCTGTTCCCTTTCCCCCAATTCCCCAATAAAAATCTTAAAAAAAAAAATCAGTTTGCCTACTTTATCTAAGTACTAACTTTAGGTAGCCCACTATTTAAATGGTAATGGTAGCCCACTACCTAATGCCAAATTATACAACCAGCCTCAGTGCACTGAGTCCCTACTACCCACCAGCCATATTATACTAATAACAATTATTTATTGACAGTGAGGAAGGTACTTTTTCCCATTTAATTCTGATAAAAACCCTAAGATTTGTAGTGAGGACACTGAGGTCTTGTTAAAGGTCCTGAAGGTAATTAGTGGCAGAACTAGTCCTCGAAAACAAGATGCCTTGACTTCTAAGTGCTTTTATTAGCATATCCTCTGCTTCTCTTGTTCAAGTCAGAACATTCAAGATCTATTCAGGATCATCATTAGTATCAGCCTTTAATTTGAATCCTAAGCCTAACAGGTTTTTTCTAGCACTCTAAGTTTGGCAGATGGATGGGACTTATGAAATTCCATGCACGTGCTGCAAATAACAAGAGTCACACGCATATCCAGGCCTACGCCCGCCCAGAGATCCATGACTCTTGCAATGAAGCAAAAGTGGGCACGTACTACTCCCTGAACAATTTCTGCATTGCATGATTTAATTCATATCTGTCAATATAAGCATGACTTACTGTCATAGAATTCAATGGGAATATATTTTTGCCAACTAATATATACCAGGAATTGGGGTGAAACAAAGTAAGTACCACATGTTCTGTTCTAGTTAAAACTCTTTTGATAAAGAAAGAAAATTTCAGCACTGTACTCCACAAGCTGATGTAGAACAATATTGAATGTCAACTATAGTTTTATATATATATATATATATATATATATATGTATGTATATATGTATGTATATATACATATATATATGTAAAGTACATATATATGTATTTATATACATATATACACACATATATATGTAAAGTACAGCATAGGGTCTATATATAGTCAATGGTATTGTAACAGCTATATAAGATGTCAGAAGGGTAGTAGACTTGGGGGGTGTGGTTATCACTTTGTGAGAGATGTAAATGTCTAATCATTATGCTGTTTTGAACACCTGAAACTAATATATAAAAAAAATTTTTTTAAAGAATGAAAATTCCAAACACTATCATGTAAGAGTGTTGGATATAAGGATACAGGGGAATCACAAATGAACCCAAAAGCTCATTGGACCTGGGCTTTTCTGAGAATAGAGCTTTAGAGTACCTCTGAATTAAAGGGGGCTCTCAGGCCTCCAGCAGCAGGCCTGAGAATCCCTCTTTCAAGAACCTTGCTCCAACACTTCACCGCAAACAGCATGCCAATCTGCTTCTTTCATTTGCTTCAGGTCAGGAGTCCGCTTCTGGGCCAATGACCTATGCCAAAAGCATGTGTGTTACATCCTTCCTGCCCACTTAGCAGGGACTGTGGGCTGAATTCCTCCAAGGATAGGAATGAGACTGATATAAGCTGTATATGGAGATCCGACTTTGTCAGAACCAAAGTGAATGAAGCATTTTATAGCCTAAAAGGTTTATGTTTTGGAAACAACTATAGTTGCAAGGAAGTACCCATTCCCAACTTCACAAAGAAAAGATTTTAAAACAAACTCACATGGTTAAGTAAATAATGACATGCTCTAACAAATAAATAGTATGCAGGTATTAAAAAGAAAGAGGAATAATTCTATGTACTTATACTCTTCAGGAAATACTGTAAAGTAAAAACAACAACAAGGTGCAGAGCAGGGCAGTATGTTATCACTTGTTTACAAAACAAGAGAGGACTTATATATCAACACACATATACACATATATACATGTATACGTACATATAGAGAACAGTGCAGTATATGTACACATAGGAATATATATGTATTCTTTTTATGCATACAACATTTCTGAAAGGATATACAATTTAAAGAAGTCTAGAGAATTCTACACTCTTCAAGGTGAGATGTTTCTTGGGCATTCCTATTTATCTATGGTGCTAGAAAGTATAACGTTACTCTATTTTTCTATTATTTTTGCTCACTTATAACACCAAAGAAATAGAGCTGGAGGTATTATGCAACCGGTAATAGCCACATGGTGTGCAAACTTGAAGATTACTTTAAGTGTATTTTAAATCTCACAGGACATTAATATTGTTAGCGTTTCCTAAGTCAACATTTAGATTTGCCCACATATTTACATTATCTTTGTTCTTCATTCTTTCTTGCAGTTCTAACATTGCACCTGGATCATCTTTCTCCTGCCAGAGGGATATTTGTATTTCTTTTTTCTCTCTCTCTCTCTCTACTGGTGACACATTCTCTCAGCTTTTGTGTCTCTGTAAATGTGTTTAAAACATCTTCATTCAAGGAGGATGCTTTTCTTACCTACAGAATGCTGGATTGGCAATTATTTCAGCATTGGTGAACTATCATCTCTTTCTCTTCTGGTTTTCTTTGTTCCTGTAGAGAATTCAGTTGTCAGTCAATTGCTGCTTCTTTGAAAGTAATCTGTTATTTTTTCTCGAGCTACTTTTTGTCTTCTCTTTTCTATGATGTGCCTGATGTGGATTTGTCTTTATTTATCCTGTATTTAGGGGTCATAAGACTTATTGAATATATAGCTGGACGTCTTTTACCAGTTTGGGAAAATTCTCATAATTTATTTATTCAAAAATGTCTTCTACTCATTCTCTTTCTCATTTCCTAAAAGCTATTGGAACTTCTATTACCTCGGTGACTCTTTTCCTCTATGCTGCATTTTTATTTCCTTTAGTTCTGTAGGTATTTTCAAATATTTTCTTCCAGCCTATTTGCCTGTGAGTAATTCTCCCTTTAGCTATAGCAAATTAACAATTAAACTCATCCACTGAGTTCTTAATTTTGTTTTGTTTTTTTGTATTTCTAAGTTCTGGAATTTCTATTTGGTTATTTTCCAAATCTGCTATATCTTTTTTTAAAAATAATGAGTTATTCTCTGCCAAAATTCTCTATCTTTGCTTCTGCCAGGTACCTCTATCAGAGTGAGTCTCAACCTTGGTTACCAATTAGAATAATCTCACAGCTCTGGAGGTCAGTAAAAAGAACAAAAAACCGCCTCAGCCTTCCTGCTACATTTTTGAGAATTGGCAGCAGTTCTGAAAGGCAAAGTTGTTCCAGTATAAGACTCAAGTCTCTGAGTTTACATCTGCACCAGAAATTCTTCAACACACCGTCAGCTCTCTAATGCCCACAATCAGATATTTGCCATTTATTGTCCAGTTTTTCTCATTATTCTCACCAAGAGTCTTGGTCCAAATGCCTGGTTTATAATTTTGTTACTGAAGGTTCAAGTACCTGGAACTTGGTGTTATATAGCTTTAGTTTGCAGGTAGGAAGAATAGAAAGTGAGCGGATAACGAGGATTATTTAAGTATTTAGAGTCACAGAAGTCTTAAGACTGGTTAGAAGTCTTGTGGTATAGTGAATATTTGTCATGACTAACAAATCTTTTGAATTAATCGGCATCTTTTGAAAAGCCTTCTTATGTTTATAGAGCTTTCCACCTTATCAGTCCTGCCTGTCCATTCAGGAAGACAGATCTTAATCTCCAGCCTCTTTTACAGCTAGGCTCAGGCGTGTGACATACTTTGCCAAAGACGGTCGACCATCTGGCTCTGCATTGCAGAGAAATGGCTAGGAAGCAGGCATACTTGGTAGGAATGGTAATGGCGGCTTTTGCCTTCAGAGGGCAGCGGTGGTGAAGCTTTAATCGTCTGAGCCTGTTTCTTTGGTGTGAGCTATTTTAGTCTGAGTCCTTTGAGAAACAGACGCGAAGAACTATTTAAACGAGCAGGGTTTCTATTGGGGAAATGTCTGTGCAAAGTAAGTTAGTCAAAGGCTGGGATGGCCATCAAGCCGCGGTGCAAGTCTGACCCTGAGTAAAGAAGAGAGAAGCCAAGGTTGGGTAGACGAGTCCTAGACTGCCATGCAGCCTAGGGAAGGCTTGGCAAAGCTGTTGGGGAGTCCTCCAGCCTAAATCGGCTGTCAAAGAAGTTCCCCATCTCCCTGGAACGGATCCGCCCCTAGTGTTCCTACTTCACACAATCATTGAGTGGGAGCCACCCATGGGAGGAGTCGCCTCACAGCAAATGCTGCGCAGGGTGTAACAGCCCAGCTGCTGGGACACGTTGGATGCTTTCACAATCTCTACACGGCTTTGGAAACTGATTAAAAATATTCTCTAAATGATATGCTATTGTGCCGCAATAGTTACAAAGAAGGTGACTCAGGGGAAGCTATTGCCTGTCGCCATACCTCTGCATTTGCTTGCAGCCTCAACCCCCGCAGGTGACGGAAAAGGGAGGTAGGCATCAAGATACCTGGCTTAGTACTTCCTGCTTTAAACAAAGAACGCAGTGTGGGAGTTTTTCCTGCGCCGGGCTTGTTACTTTACCCCAGATAGGGTGACTGACCCAGTTGTCCTGCCCTCCTCCTCCCATTCCTAAGCGCTTGTTTTATTTATCTATGTCTTCATTGTTTGCTACAAGCATCCTCCCTCTACTTGTTTCCTTCCATTATCCAATGAACTGTCAAGCTGTTGGTCAAGTTGCACAAACTGACTTGGCATTGAGAGATTTCCTTTAGCTGAGCATTAAATCAAAAAGGAGCAAGAGGTGTAAATACATAATGTGAAGAGTACTGGGGCTTCAAGACAGAGTAGAGTACTTTGTATATAGTTCAAGTGATTTCAGGAGTTATATAAAATGTGTGTGTTGATCAGCTTGACCCCTATTTCAGTATCTTCTGAGAGTTTGTCTCTCTCTTTTCTTTCCTGTTAGTTTGAAGTTCTTTTCTAGAGGTAACATAAAAACAGTTGGGAATAAGAAGGAAAACATTACTGTATTTTCCTCCTCTGCTAAAGAGAACACGCTTCTCTAAGACTTATGGAATGAATAAATGGTCAAGCAATGAATTAAAACCATTGCACAGCCATTACAGTAATTTTTTGAGACTTTATTGAGGATTTCCTAAATCCTGTGGAGTGGAAACTGGCATACGGAGGGGCTTCCCTTTACACCAGGCATTCTTAACCTGGGATCCATACTCCAAGGGGTTTAAAAACTTACGTAGGAAAAAAAAATACATCTTTATTTTCACTAACCTCTTAGTTTTCTTCAATTATGAATGTAGGCAGTAACCAGAGTAGTATTAGCAGTTACTGTTTGTTACTCTGTCACCAATAAAAATCAATTTCTTATCACAGTTGTTACAGATATCTCAAAATATCATTTATGTTCTTCACTATTTTGAAGTTATGGGAGCTTATTAGCTCGTTATTTAATGCAAAGAAACACCCATATAACTATATATACACGAAACTATTATGTAACAGTTTATTTTTGATAACTGTATTTCAACGTAATTTCCGTTGTCATGATATATTTCATTTTATGTGTTTAAAAACATTGCTCTGGGAAGGAGTATGTAAGCCTCACAAGGTTGCCAAAGGAGTCTTTGGCACGCACACAAAAAAAGGTCTAAGATTATCCTGGCATGAATACATACAAAAAGATCATTCAAGGGCTACTAGTATAACACGGAGCAATTGATAGCTGCCGCTGTAAATCTAAAAAAAAAAACACTACAAATTATGGATCGATAACTGAGAGGAGAACCTTAAGGAGCAACCAAGAACTTCAATTTAAAGAGGGAAAAAAATGTTTTTCAGAAATCCGGAAGCCAAGGGTAAGCAATGAGGATAGGAGGGGCCCACTCCAGTCTCATACTTTGTTACTGGCTCCAGGGACTGGGGGCCAACAACCCACTTCCTGTTGACTGAAGCTAGGACCTATCCCGTCCCTATTCCTGCCCTGCCCGGATCAAAGGGGCACACTCGAGACAGACAGGGAAACACAAACCCTACAGCACCGAATCAAAGAACTCTCTAAAATGTGTGTCGGAGCACTTTGCCGGTATCAGACGACCACTAGTGTTCTGGTGTGCATGAATGAACTGGCTCCATTTCCTGTCGGCTGGGGCTTCAACAGCAGCAGTTGACCAAAAAGTTTGGTCCACAGCCTCAAGTTCGGAAATCATCGCTAACCAGCGGCGGTCTCCACTACTACAGGCTGTCGGCCCATTTCCTCCCTGACTCCTAGGGGAGTGTTTCGGCCGGGACCTTTACTTGGCGGCCGGCCCTCTCCTAAAAGTTCAAGTGCGGCGTCTTTAAGACCCCAGGTTGGAGAACCGAACCCTCCAGCAATGTCTCAGACTCCGCCTCCTTCTCTGCGGCCCGGGCAACACTCCCGCACGGTTCCCGAGAGCGGCGCCGTTAGCTTACATAGCAGCCGATGATTGGCTGCCTCGCCCTGGCGGGCCGGGATTGGCGGCCGGCCGGCCCCGCCCCTCACCCCCACCCAGGCCCGCGGCCGCCCGGGTGTCCTCGCGCTGCTTGTCCGCGCGCCACCTGGCAGTTTGCCTCTTCCTCGTCCTCCAGCTTGCGTCCATGGCCACCTCCGTCACCGAGGAGCCCTTCCCCTTCCACGGCCTCCTGCCCAAGAAAGAGACCGGGGCCGCCTCCTTCCTCTGTCGCTACCCGGAGTATGACGGGCGGGGAGTGCTCATCGCTATCCTGGACACCGGGGTTGACCCCGGGGCACCGGGCATGCAGGTGCGGCAGCGGCGGAGGGCCCGGGCGCGGGGGCGCGGGCGACCGGCGGGCAGGGGACACGGAGGGGACGCAGCCTCCGAGCTCGGAGGCCCAAGCCCGCTCTGCGGCGGAGCGGGAGCCGGGCACCGGGAGAAGGCGGAGGGCAGAGCGTGCGCGCGAGGCCCGGGGGCGGTAAGGGGCCGGGGGCCCGGGCTCCCGGCTGGGCGGTGATCCCGGCCCAGACAAAAGCGGCGTGCCTGGCGCGGCTGGACGGGCGCCTGGGTCCGCCTTTGGCTCGGAAGCCCCTTCCTCCCCAGGTGTTGCCAGGCCTGGGCCCTCGGGCTCCTTCCCGGTACAGATACTTCGCAGATACCTCGTGCCTAGGGCGCCGGCCAGTGTCTTCTATTTTCAAACGAGGGTTTTACAATTTTTATTATTTGTCAGGGGATGGGAAGGAAATATTATAGAAAAGGGGCAAATGACCTATCAGTACTTCCTTTTTATTGCTGTCGTTTGAGAATTTGGTTTTGGGGAAGAATTGTTGATCTTGAAACACTAAAGCCGGGTTTCAAGAAGATAACTCGGTCAACTTCCGGAATTGTTTCCTCTGGTAGTCTTGTGTTTTCTATTTTTAAACCATCGTCTGCAAAGTACTTGTTTAGGGTCAGTGAAACGCATGGCTTAGTCTTTGTTTGGCATAGGAAGAACCTAATTTAGTTTTGTTTTTGCGAACTCCTTAGACTTTATTAAATTACACATCAGTGTATTTTTAGCCTCAAAATATAAGACAACATGCTTTACGATTTAAAAAAAATTACTTCGTTTTGCGTTAGGCACCCTTTGACTCATTAGGCCAAGGTACCATACTGAACGGTAATTTTAAGGCTGTGTCTCTGGATTAAAAGTATGCTGAGTAAAATCTTCAAAGTTTGACTTGTAAATTCAGCCTTAGCGTTTTCCTGAAATCTTGTAATAAACAAAATTTCGCCTTTGTTAAGGATCCATCTTCCAAAAGTCTAACCTGGCCAATCCTACTGTATGCTGATCTCTTCCTTATATCACTCCTTATCTGTGTATCTTACACTCCTTTCTACACTAATCGCTGAAGTTAAATAATTCTCTTCTTCCCCTTCACGCCCCTCCCGCCTCTGGATCCTCTATTGTGCTCTCTAATAATTGAGGTAGTAGCATTTTGAGGGTAGGATGTAATGCAGGAGGAAAAGGGAACCAGTCTGACTGACTGAATCCCTCTGGTTCCTTTTGTTAATTCTTCAGCATCTGGAGTACAGTATACCTTATGGTGACTCTCCCGGACAGCTCTAGTGAATCCGAAGGGGATTCAGTACCATCCTGGTAGCATTAGTGGAACAACTAGTTGTGTTAATAACCCTGAAGACTTACAACAGTGACAGCTGTCACCTTTTTGAGACTTTATTACTGACTAGTAATGATTTATATTCTGTTGTGGTATATGTTTACTTTTTATAGGGATAAGGGGGAGAACAGCTGGGGTAGGTGGTTCTCTGGTTCTTTTGTCAGGATAAGTGGACAAGAAGAGTTTGGAGGAGTACTGCCTCAGTAAAAATGGTTTTGTAGAAGTTCACATATCTGCTTATCAGATTATTCCATTACTCTCTGTAAAGTAACAGTAATTCTCATCGCACAGTGTCACTATGAAAGTTGAGATTAATTACATGTGACTTTAAAGTGCTCAAGAAAAGTGTTAAACACCATTTTTTTTTAAAGCAAGGATATTTGGTAGAAGGAGTTTACTCTGGGTCTTGAATCCACCAGCTATCTGAAGAATAAATATGCATTAGATCTTTGCATGTAATAACAAATGTTCAAGCAACAAAATATTGAAGTAAAATGAAAACATAACTCTTCTAACAAGAGATTGACCTAAACATGGCTAGTTAAAAGAAATTCAGTAAGGTGTCTTGCAAACATGAGTGAATTTTTAAGTTTTGGGTTATTTGCTTTTTTTTTGCCTTTAACAAATTTATTTTCTATACATCATTAAGATAAGGTGAATAGAAGTAAAAAGGAAGGAAAGAATTAAATAGGGGAAGAGGAAGCCAAACTGGACATTCGGAAAGCCACGTGGGATCTGGGCAGAGGTCTTACAGGCACAAGTGAAACCTCTCAAGAACACAGTGGGCTGTCTTATTCTGTGACTGCCTTGAGCCCAGTTCTCTTTTGTGACAGTTGTGTGGGCTTGTTAAAAGTGAATGACGGCGGGCCCACCAAGTGGTTCAGTTGGTTAAAAGCACATGCTCTGAGCAACAGGGTCGTTGGTTCAATTCCCACGTGGGCCAATGAGCTGCGCCGGAGCTAAGCTTCCAGCAGGTGGCAGGATGGCTCAGTGTTTAGAGCCTGCGCTCTTAGCAACAAGGTTTCTGGTTCAACTCCCACATGGGATGGTGGCCTATGCCCACCGCATCTAAGATTGAAGGACAACAACTTGGCTGTTCCCCTTTCCCAATTCCCCAATTTAAAAAAATAAATAAAAAAGTGAATGATGGTGGACAGCACAAGAAGAGTGATAATGACATAAATGATTAAATCTTTCCTCAGCAAATATTTATTTAATAAAGATAAAAGTCCTTCCCCAGGCACCTGTTAGTTGCTTAATGTTGTGTTAAAAGATGTAGTCCTGCTGACTGTTACAGAGATTGATCAGAGGACCAGTGAGAGCTGGACCAGTGAGGCTTTACAGATGAGGGACTTGGGCTGGACCTGGAAATAAACATGCAATATCCAGCAGGCTTCCCTGCTACTAGTGTTGCTTTATTGATTTATCCTTCACATTGCCGAAGTTATTTTCCTTTAAAAATACCCCTTCCGTTACATTCTTATTTAACATAAAACAGAACTATTTTGGCATCCTATTTACCTTTGCATAAAAATACAAGAATTAGTACTATGTATGGCCCTTCACCATCCAACTTCACCTCCTCATGCAGCCTCAGTTCTCATCTCACCATTTCCTCTGTTGGTATTCACTGCACCCACTCCTCACCCTGTGCCCCACCTGGAACGTTTCACTCTTTTTCCGCTCACCCAAATGTTTCAGGTCTCTCCCCAACAATGCCTTTGCACACGGAGTTTAATCTGTGCAAGCCTTTATGATCACCTGTAAACTGTTTAATAAGACCTAGCTGGGTCTTAACCCCATTACCTTTTGGGGTATCTACTGATTTAACTCAGCCCCCCATCGTGTATTTATGTTTATGTGTCATTGTGTTAGGACCTGGGAGTCCAAGGATGAATAAGGCCCAGACCCTGCTAAAAGAATTTTTTAGTCTTTTTTTCACTCTCTTTGCTCATAGCAATCTGTTCATATACCTCTGTAGCACTTAAGATGTTTCATTTTAGTATTCTGTTTACACACCTTTTTTCCTGATTAAGTTAAAATTCTTTGAAAGCACCTATCCAAATTCATTTGGCATAATGTGCTTGTAACATTACATTTTTTAGCTGAATGGAAAAAAATGTGTACATGTACATCATTTCCTCATGGAGAAAAAATGGTTTGGGAAAAGAGGTAACAAGTAGTCCTATTAAAATCTGTTTTTATATTCACTAAAATATAAAGTGTAATCAGTAAATATATGCATATGTAATTGGGTACTTTTGATTATTAAAAGCAATTAATTTTAATTTGTATTACCTCTTTTTCAGTTAGCATTTCCTCATTCCTCCAAACAAGGTTTTGTGTTCTTGAATAGTTTCATAGATATTGTCTGTACCTTTATTTAGTGTCCTGCACTGCAGTTATCGCTTTACTCATCTGTTTTCCTAGCTGGATTATAAGCTTTCTGAAAGCAAAGCCTATCTTCTTTTTCATTGTGTTCTATTATGAATACTATTCATTTAATAGTATTTGTGTATGAAATATCTTCCCTTGCTTAAAGGAGTATTTTCAGTATCTTCCCTGAAATTTCAAGCAAATACTTATACATTCATGTTTTGTTTGTGATAATTTGTGAACTCCCCACCCTTTGTTTTGGTCTTCTACAAATGTTTAATGGATGGCTTCCAACCCTCAGGGACTCCACCATACCTGTTTCAGTGGGAATACAAAGTAGCTTACATTCTTTCTTTTTTTTTTTTTAGCTGAGCCATCCTGCTACCTGTTGGCAGCTCAGCTGCTGCTCAGCTCGGGCTGGACTCAAACCGCTGTTGCTCAGAGCTCAAACTCTTGAGCAAGCTCTTAACCAACTGAGCCACTCGGCTGGCCCTACCAAAGTAGCTTACATTCTTGACATTTGGGGAAAACCTTTGGGCAATTTCTGTTTTGTCCTGTCAATGTGATGGCCCAGGAAGCCTTTCTTAGCCTCCCACCCCCAGTACACTGGGTTGATGACCTTTGCTCTGCTCGTAATAACTGTCTGTGCCTTTAGTCCCTCTTCCCATGTGACACCTCCGGTTCCTGAAAGATGAGGAATATGGTTCTAATGTTAGCAGTTCATTTTCCTTCTCCCAAAGCTCCATTGCAAAATTCTCAGCTGGTTTCCCTTTTTAAAAACCTTTCCTTAACTCTAAATTTCATCTTTTGTCTTAGTATCACCAGTGGAATGGTTGGCCTTTACATAATGGTGAAGTAAGAAGTATATGGATAGAAAATTACATATATAAGAAAATTTTTAATGAGAGAGAGAGAGATCCTTGTAAGTAAAGCTGTGTCAATAGTAGATAGTAGATAAGCCACTCAATCCCCTTAGGCTTTCTTCCTTTGCTTACGGTATTGATAATAAGGTTTCTAATGAGAGGGATCTATGTCTGACTTGTTATCTCATGTGATTACTTGATCTCAAGTCACTGAAGTTGTTTGCTCATTGAATGAGAAGATAGGTGGTTTGTGTTCTTAGTGCTATTAAAATATTTGTATAGACAGTCCCGAGAAATATCTTCAAATTAAGTGTTACCATACGTAAAAGCAACGGCTGTGCAGCCCTGGGCAAAGCTGTCAGCCCCTGGTTGTTCGATGGTTGGAGCTAGATTTGGATCCACCAGCCACCCCCTTGCTTTGCCTTGTGAAAAAAAAAAAAATGTTTGCCCTTGTTTACTCCATCTAATGACGTTCCCTCTCTTCCTTTCAGGTGTACCTTAACTACAGGGCTTTATGGACACTGCAGTTGGTGTTGGGGAGGGACGCAGGTGACTCATATAAAGGGACACTAAGCTTTATCTTAAAGAGAGTGAATTCCCCCAAAGGAAAAGGAAAAGGAGTCAGGAGTCCGAAGGCTTTGTGCTCTTGTCAACTGTTGTCATTTTTTACATTCCTGTTTCTTTCTTGAGAGGCGTCTTCTTTCAGCCTTCTTTGTGTCCTTGTGCATGATTCCTGCTGACAACTCAGTACATATATGTTGAATGCTATAGATTTCCATTGCAAAGCTAGTCCAGAAAGATCCCAGAAATGATTTTCCTCATAAAAATAATTTGAAAATATTGTACTACTGTTACCTGTAGCAGTGAGCGTGGCCCAAATGAAAGTTTGTGGACCAGACCTTAGGAAAATCAGTCTTACTGCTGAATAGTTAGTGTCAGATCACTCAGTAATTAAATACATATCTAGTACCTAATAGGCACTGGTAGGTTTTGGTGAATAAAGTAGACACAGCCCTTGCCTTTATGGAGCTTATCTTCTAATAGTGAAACTAGAGAAGGGGTCACCTAACTGTATAACTACTAATTGATTTAAGTTCTGTAAAGGAGACAGGTACAGAGAGAAAGAATAATCAGGTTTAGGATGGTGACCACTCAAAAGAGATCATAGGGAGGTCTTTCTGAAGGGATGATATTTTAGAAAACTGTAAGATGAGATTGGAATTCTTGTGGAAAAACTGAAGGGACAGAATTCCAAGCAGAAGGACCCTTTTGTGAGGCAGGAAAAAGTTTGGCACGTTCCAGGAATTGAAAGGAGGCCAATGTAAAGTCATGAGTGGCTGGGTTCAGATCCCGCACAGGCTTTTTATATTACGCATTCTAGATCCATTGCAGATTTTAAGCCAAGGTGTTAAGTGGAGGACTGGCATAACACAGCTTGTTTTGTTACTGATTTTGGTGGGGGCCACGAATGGATACCGGGAGACCTGTAAGGAACATCCACATTATGAAGGCAAGACAGGATGGTGGTGGAGGATCCTGGTCGTGAAAAGTCAAGTGAAGATGGACTTGAAGTATATTTTAGAGGTAGAAGTAAGGGCAGTAAACGGAAGAGTCAGAAAAGTTTCAGGCTTGAGCAACTAAGTATGTGTTTATTTACTGAAATGGCAAAGCCTGGAGAGAAAAAAAGTTTGAGTGTTAAGTTTGAATTTGGGCTTACACTAAGTTTGAGTGCTTATTGTGGCATCCAGTAATGAAATATTATTAAACATTTTTCCCCTCAAGTTTTGTACTTTTCCAGCCCTAAGCTCACCTTCAGATCTTTTCTCAAATGTTACCTTCTCATTGAAACCTTTTTTGGCCAGCGTGTTTAAAATTGAAAGCCCCATACCATCTGTCTCCTTTCCCTGCTTAATTTTTCTCCATAGTAATTATCACTATCTGACATGTTATATATTTGTTTATTGACTGTATATAGCAAGGTTTGTGAGGTCAGGGTTTTTGTATATTGATTATTGCTATATTGCCAACACCTAAAACATTATGGCCTATAGTAAATGTTCAGTAATATTTGTTAACCAAATATATGAAACCACTTGAAGGATTCTGTGATATTTTCCATGACTAAATTTTTTTATTTTAGGATTGTCAGGGTTTGGGCTTAAAACAATTCAGTTCTCTTTTTTAAGTGAATACAGATTTTTTAGGGCATTGTTTTCTTTAAGGATAAAGTATTAAATATATAATTCATACATAATTCTCTTTAATTTTCAGGTTACAACTGATGGAAAACCAAAAATCATTGACATCATTGACACAACAGGAAGTGGTGATGTGAATACCACTACAGTAGTAGAGCCAAAAGATGGTGAAATTATTGGCCTTTCGGGAAGAGTGCTTAAGGTTGGAGCTTTTATCTTTTTATTGAATATTTTCTCTTTTTTTTTTTTTTTTTTATATACTGTCACCTCATACCATCTACTGTTTTTAGCATACATTTGGTATGGTGAGTATTAGTTAGCTATTGCTGCATAACAAATTACTCCAAAAGTTCATGGTTTAAAACAGCAAACATATTATCTCACAGTTTCTGTGAGTCAGGAATCTGGGTGTGACTGAGCTAAGTGCCTCTCGTTCAAGATCTTTTCTGAGCTTGCTCTCGGGTAGGGCTGTGGTTTCATCTGAAGGCTCAACTTGAGTGGGGAAGGAAGTCTGTTTCCAAGCTCGATCAAGTGGTTATTGGCAGGCTTTGGTTCTTGGCTATGAGGGCCTCTCCGTGAAACTGCTTCACAACATCCCGCTATCTTCCCCCTGGAGGAGTATTCCAGGAGAGAGTGTCCAGGAAGGAGGCCGTTGCCTTTTTATAAATTAATCTTAGAAGTGACATCCTATCACTTCTATGTTCTTTTTATTAGAACTGAGTCATTAAATTCAGCACACACTTAAGGGGAGGGGATTTTACAAGGGCATGAATACCAGGAAGTGTAGGAGTCATTAGGGGCAATTTTAGAAGAAAATAATTGTTTTGTTTGATAGCAGGCTTACAATTGGGGTATTTTTTTCAATGTGGTTGCCAAATTCTAAAAATTTTAAGTTTTGAATATAAAGGTGGGAAAAGTGACCAGATGAGTTTTGCCTTCATCTTTTCCTATCCCTTCTGGGAACTCGAACATGAAATATTAAGACCTTAATAATTATGGACTTCAATGACTGGCTTTTTCCATGTACTTGGTAGAAAGGCTGGGTAAGCTAACAGGAAAAATAATTCGAATACAAACAGTAATTCATGAGACATTAGCTAATGAGTTTGTTAGATGGCAAGAATTTGATTGAGATTCAATAGTCTTTTAAACCAACAAGCAGAAGTTTGTGATTATTTATGTGTAAAGAGCTAAATTTAACTCTTTCCATCTTTCACTGTCTGTCTGAATTATGTTTATGCATTGTCTTTTGGATAAGATTGTTGTGGCAGTGGATTCATTTTCTGGGTTACAGAACAAATTAACAAAAACTTAGCAGCTTCAAACCACATACATTCCTACATTTATTATCTCACTGTCTCCACAGGTCAGGAGTCCAGGCATGGCTTTTTGTGGCTGTCTGCTCAGGGTCTTACAGACTAGACTGCAAGCGGGTGTTAGTTGGGACTCATCTGAGGCTCCTCTTCCAAGTCCACATGGTGACTGGAAGAATTAATTTTGTTGCAGCTGTAGAACTGACAGCTAGCTTATTGAAGGCCTCTAGGAGAATGTCTCTGACTTTGGGGATGTGGCCTGAGTCTCTTTTTCAAAGAGCTCAGCTGCTTAGGTCATGTCCACCAGGCTAATCTCCCTTTTGATTAACCCAGTCACCTGATTAGGGCCTGAAACTATCTGCAGTATCCCTTCACCTTTGCTGTATTGTTTACCATAATAATCACAGGAGTGATATTACAGGTCCTGCCTTCACTAAGGTGAGAGGACTGTACAAGGCCCTGGGTTGCCATAGAATCGGCCTACAACAAGCACACAGGTGGTATTAATATCCAGGTTTTGCTTCCTTTTCCATGTGTTATGGACTGAATGTTTGTGTGCCGCCCCGCCCCCCCATTCATATGTTGAAGCCCTAACACCCAATCACCCAATGTGATGATATTCAGAGATGGGACCTCTGGGAGGTGATTAGGGGTAGGTGAGTAATGAGGGTGAGGCCCTCATAGTGGGATTAGTGCCCTTATTAGGGAGAGCTTGCTTTCTCTCTCTTTCTCTGCCATGTGAGGACACACTGAGAAAGCTGTGCTTTCAAGTCAGGAAGAGAGTCTACCAGAACCCGAGTGTGCTCGCACCTGTCTTATACTCCCATCCTTCAGAATGGCGAGAAAATAAATGTCTGGTGTTTAAACCACCCAATCTTATGGAGCCCAAGCTGACTAAGATACCATGTGCTTTTTAAAAAAAATTGTGAACTGCAGGGAAATGAGTATCTACACATCTGAATTACTCTAGTTTTGCCTGCCTTCCCCCCAAAATGAAAACCTTGTTTTTTAGAGTATGTTTCAGAGAGAAACGTGGGATTCCTGTGAGTTTTGTTACTCTGGGAAACTGCAGAGCACTCCTAGTAAGTCAGGCAGATTTAGAATCATATAAAGTATTTTCCTTGTTCATTTATTTTTAAATAGCTATGGTAACCTATGCTTTAAATAAACACATGAACTGATTATATCCTGAGTGCTCAAAGGTAGAATTATATATCCATATATATACTATGAAATAAGATCAGAAAATTGATAGTTTGTGTCTTAGGATACTATTCCTGGCCTTCTGGAGAAACTAGTGGTCGGTTACTTTTTGCCAATGGTGTTGCTATGAGCAGGCAGAAGCCAAAAAGGGACTAGTAGAAGCTTAATCCCTGTAATGATGAAATGTATAGTTGTAAAGGAAAGTGCATAAAACACATACATACAATTTAATTCATAATTAACTAGAACATGATTTTATCCATCACCCAGATTAGACCAAGACTGTTGTACCTCAGAAGCTTCCTGTGATCTCCAGGATCACAGCCTATTTTGACTTTTGTATAATCATTTCTTTACTTTCCTTTATAATTTTACCACCTCTGTGTGGATACGTGAAATATATTAGTTTTGCCTATTTGTGAACTTTATATGAATGACCTTATTTATGTATCATTTTATGTCATCTTTCTCTGGGTGTTTGGGAGATACATGAGATTCAGCTATGATGTTGCATGTAGAAATGATTTGTCCCATTTCATTGCTGCGTGGTGTGCCATGGTTTGTATATGCCATATTCTGTTCATTCTACTGCTGATGAGTTAGTTGAATGGCTTCCAGTCTGGGACTGTCCCTAACAATTTTTTAGAGAACATTCTTGTATACATATCCTGTGCACATGCTTATAGATAGCTCCAGGATATGTACCTGTGAGTGGAATTGCTGAATCATGGAGATAGTATTAACTTTATTAAGTGATGCCAAACAGGTTTTCTAAGTGTTTGTACTAAAACACATTTTCATGGGCAGTGTATAAGAATTGTAATAGTTGTACTGCCAACACTTGGTATTTTTAGGCTTTTTAAAATTTGCAAATATACTGATAATCTAGTGGTTCACATTGTGATTTTAATTTGCATTTCTCTAATTACTAGTAAGATTGAGCACTTTTTCATATGTTGTTTAGACATTTGGATTTTCTCTTTTATGAAGTGCCTATTCAAATTTATTTACCCATTTTTTTTTCTATTGAATTGTCTCGTTTTCTTACTGATATGTAAGATTTCATTATATATTCTATATACTTGTTCTTTGATTACATGTGCTTCAGGTATGCAGTTCTAGACTTGTATTTTTACTTTCTATGTGATTTATTTTGATGAATAGAGTTCTTAAATTCAATGTAATTAAATATCAGTCTTTGCCTTTTTGATTAATGCTTTTCATGTCTTAAGAAATTCTTCCTGACCCCAAGATCATGAAGATATTCTCTTCTGTTATTTTCCAAAAGCTTTCAGTATTTGTCTTTTCTTATTTGTTCTAGAATTCACCTGGAATTGATTTTAAGCTTACTTTGAAGTAGGAGTCCTATATCTTTTTTTCCATTTGGGCACCCAATTGCCCCAACACCATGTATTCAAATTCCATAATTTCCCTACTAATTTTCAATGTCTTCTTTTATTTTGCAGCCTTCAGCCTTCAAAATGTGGTGACTTGGTTTCTAAACTCTCATGACCTATTCTCTTTGTTTTTGGGGTTTTTTCACCCTTACCCTTATTCTAATTATAGTAGCATTTTGGAAGAGAGCTCAGTGGTTTTTGAAATTTTACTACATTCAACTTGAAGTCATTTTTTAAAATCATCCATATTTAGTATTACATATTAAAAAACGATTTCAAGTCCAGACATGATGCGTGACCATTTAGATGCAGTGATAGCTAAAGGAGAGCGTATATGCGTGTACTGCCAGTACCATTGTCTGACAAGTCTAAAATACAGGTTTGAGGTAAAAACTATAACAGGATTTGACTTCATGGAATATTAATACTGAGGATGACACTTGGCTTTTTAAGAAAATGTTCAGTTCTTTAGGCATTCCCTCTTTAAAAGAGGGAAAAGAGGTGTAATTAGTAATTAAAGGGATTCTGTTCCTCATATGAAAATCAGTCTTTTTATGTTGTATTTACCATTTAATTAAAAACATTTTAAAGATATCGACTTAAAATGGTCTAAATATAAAGCTTTGATTCTTAAAGAGACTGAAAATAACTTCATGTTGTATAGAATACTCAGGTGAAATTACATATTCATTCCATCATTGCTTCATAGAGAAAAGTTAGCTTTATTCTAATTTACTTAATGTTAGATAGCAAAACCATGAATATAACATTTATTTTCTTTTTTTTTTTTTAGTTTAATTTTTGTAGCTAGTCTGTGAAGAAAATATATAATAGTGATTAAGAAGTATGGTTGCAAGGACCCTGCAGATTTTGATCTTATAACTAGTTATAAATTATGTCTATTAGATTATTTTTATTGTATTACATATATTTTAAGTAATTGTAATTAAGTATGTCTTAACACCTGCTTATTTTGCAGGCATTTTAATTAGTTATTCCATTTAATTTTTTGATAGTTCACAGCTTTCTGTAATCTCCATACACAAAGAAGTTGTCACTAGCCTAGGGTTGGGTTACAAAGCCACCTGTGTATATTGGCACACCTGAGAGTAAATACTCTTTGAATTTGCCAACTAGTGACTACTTAACTCATTGTTGCAGTACTTTATTATTGTTATGTCACAGACCGTTACAAGAGCATTAGAGTTAAAATCCCTAGTCTCTAAAGAAGGTTGATGAGTTCTGAATGAAAATTTCTAGTTTGTATGCCAACATATATGCCTTCATAGTTGAAATTTCACACACTGCAGATATCCAGTTCATTCAGAAATGATTACTGCTATGTAGGTTTTTAAAAGGTCAGTAGATCTTTGAACTTCTGTGAATGATTGTTTTCCTCTATTTAGTTGTGAGAAAATATCATCCAAAAGTTTCCTACCTGGGGAATAATTTGATGAAGGACATGGGAATAAGTGGGTCAAAGATGTTGCCCAAGGGAAGATTGAGCCAACCAACTCTGAGTGGTTGATAGTTCAACCACAGGTAGGGATTATTTTCTTCCTTTTTACAGGAAGACTCCTGTGAATCCCACCTAGTTAATAGTAGAGTTTGGATTCACATTCAGGTTTATCTGACTTTAAATCACATGTCCTTTACACTGAATATTTTGGTCTCCATGGTAGAACTAGATTCCAGTTTTCTTTTCAGCCTTCCTGATGTTGGGGCAAGCAATTTAATTTCTTTGGCTTCTTGGCTTTCTCCTTTGGTAAACTGGCATAATCTTTACATCATTCTGTTAATAGCTTTAAGTGTTATTTTTAAATACTTTGCGGTAGTTGAAAAGACTATATAATATATTGTATATAATTAAAATGATTTTATAGAACTTTTTTCTTAAGAACTCACAGAGCACTTATTTGGTTTCTAGGCATTATCCCTGTTGTATCTTAGAGCCGAGTTAAGTTCTTGTTATTAGTAAGAAACCTAAGGGTAGAGAGGTTCTGTAAATTGCTTTTCCTCCCCACTAGTTAATGGACACTAGGGTGTTGAAAGGAGAAGTGAAGTGTCATTGATGCTTGAGAACTGAAGATCTCAGTGGTTTAATGAGGTTGCATATGTTGAAAGCATTTTATAAACTATGAAGCATTGTATAAATGAAAAGTATTCTAGTTTAACCATCTCATTTATGGATGAGAAAAGGAGCCAGCGAGATTATATTAAAGGGCACCTTAAAATATTAGAAATAGTGCTCTAAATAGTGAGCCTGCTCATCCAAGTTGAGCCATTAGAAGTGAAATACCTTTTTCTCCAGTAGTAAATCATTGGAATTGGAAAGCATTTAGTGAATCAGTATTTTACTTTTTTTCTATAGATTCCTGAGAACTGGACAAATCCCTCAGGCAGATATCACATTGGCATAAAAAATGGCTATGACTTCTATCCAAAGGCTCTCAAGGAAAGGATACAGGTAATGTACAATGTTGTATCAATGACTTAGTTTCTTTCTTAAATTTTATTTCTACTAAAGAAAAAAAAAATCATAAAATATCACTAACTCTTAATTATTTTGGACAATGGGAGGTTTTCAAACAGTGATTGCTTAAAGAGTCTGTTCAATGGAATGTTACCCATTTACATGGATAAGCTTAAACAATCTGAATACACTGAAATTATTTTCAAATTTTTGTGTATTTGTGGTTTTCAGGGAGAGGGATATAGCTTTCATTGGATTTTTGAAGGAATTTATTTTTAACCTCAACAAGGCTAAAGATTTAAAGTCCAGACTGCCCTGTTTATTCCCATTCCTACAGCTTTTATTACAATTTTTCCCATTTTCCTTACTGTTTACCTAGTCTTCTTGATCCCATTTAGTCATCATTCAGTGTTAAGGAAAGGGTTACTCAAACCTAAAGCAGCTACAGAAACACAAGTCTGTCATTAGAGAAATAAGAGTTGTGAATTGAGTGATACAGAGCCTGTTTTAAAACAGCACTATTCAATAGACCTTTCAGTGACCATGGAAATGTTTGAAGTGTTCCATATCTGTTCATTATGGTAGTCACTAGCCACAAGTAGCTATTGAGGACATGAAATGGGACTGATATGACTAAGGCATTGAAATTTTAATTTTATATAATGCTCTAATTTAAGTTTAAATAGTAACATGTGGCTAGTGGCTCCTGTATTTGATAGTGCGGCTTTAGAGGATTGCTATGACACTAGCTGACACAGACAGGTTCAGGGTTTCCATTGTGAAACAAGATGTAATCCTTGAAAATGAACCCGACAGGTAAGACCTGTGGGCCCTTTCATGTAATCATAATATTATTATTTGTTTCTTGGGGTCTATGAACCATACGAAGTCACTCAATGTATTACATATGCTATAACCATTACTTACTAGTCAGATTGCAGTCATTCTGCCAGAAGAAAATTATGAAAAAAATAATGAACATAACTTATTGGATACTATTTTAAAATTTCAGAGTGAAACACACATAGCACAGTATTTTTACACACTCTATTACATTTAATCAACTGTTGATAAAATACAAATTAACATGCAGATGTAGAGTTTTTAAGTTAAAGCTGACACCCCTCCTTACCTTCGTTGAGTTGAATCTTTTATTGGAAAGAATTTTTTTTTTAACTAGTAGACTTCCATTGGGAGGCACTATGGGTTAAAGACAGTGGAGATGAAGGTAAAACCAATTTCAGTAACAAAGAATCCTATCAGATCAAAGAGGATCTGAAAAACATAAGCTAGAGAGGGAGGAAATTGAAGATATCCGTATGTCCATTAAAATGCACCTGCGATCTTCCCCCTGTTCTCTGCTTGCACTTGACTTGAGAGATTTCCCAGTTCTGTAAGGTTCCAGAATACAGTATTTTCTTTTAAATGATTGGGAATTAAGTTATCTGACATAGTATTTTTTATTCTTGGAAGGATTTAAATTGGGGCATATGATGTAAACAAATACATTTGGATATGCCTTGATCAACTTATTCTCATAAAACCTAGGTGCAGTGAATTAATCAGTTTTTAATAATTGATTCATTGCTTTATCAATTTGATTATAAATGGGTTTTTTTTAAGCCTCTATATGAGAATTGTGTAGCATCACAACTAAGAACAACTAGGTCCTCGCAAATTGACTGCTTAGATTTACCTGAGTATTTGTCAGCCTCATTGTAAAGTAATTTTTCTGTCTTTGCAGAAAGAACGGAAGGAAAAAATCTGGGACCCTGTTCACAGAGTGGCCCTGGCAGAAGCCTGTAGGAAACAGGAAGAATTTGATGTTGCCAACAGTTGCCCTTCGCAAGTCGGTGCTAGTGGTTTTTATTTAAACATTACCATAGAACCATCCATATACCACAGACTTCTTAGAGAAGTAATAGACTGTTTTTCACAAGTTTTAAGTTAATTTTACTAATTTTTCCTTTATATTTGAAATCAATTCACATAATGTATTTATAAAATTTTTAAAACTTCTTAATGAACATACATATGTAAAAGTGCATAAATCATAAGTGTGTGGTCATGGATTTTCACAAAGTGAACACTCCCATGATGGTAGAACTGCGAACTCCATCTCAGGCCTCTTCCTAGTTATTGCTTCCTTCCTGCACCCCAAAGGCAACCACCGTCCTGACTTCTAACGCTGTTGAATGATTTTGCTTATTCTGAATTTGTAAAATGGAATCATACAGCGTGTTTTCTTTAATGTGTAGCTGCTTTCACTCAGTGTTATGTTTGTGAGATTCAACCATATTTGGGGTCTTGAAGTAGTTCGCTTTTCTTTTTGTGATGGATGACCCACAATTTATATATCCATTCTGCAGATTGATATTTGCTTTGTTTTCAGTTTTTGGCTATTAGAAAAAATGCTGTTTTGAACATTCTTGTGCATGTATTTGGTGGGTCATAAAGTGGTCGTACCAACTCATTCCCACAAGAAGTATATGAGAGAGTTCCCATTGTTCTTCATCCTTAAGTAGCCAGTACATTTTTTTTGAATTAACTTATAAAATAAAAATAATGTCTTGGTTTATAAATAATATATGCTAGTTGCAACACAGGTGTGTAAAGTAGCAAGTGAAAGCCTCCCAAATGCCACCCTCCAGGGGTGGTAACAACAACTCGATGTTTATCCTTATGGATTCCTCTTTTACTACATACATGTACCTTTTCTTAAACAAGTATGGAATTTTATTAGTGGTTCTCAACCCTGGCTGCATATTAGAATCATATGAAAAGCTTTTTAATACAGTCTGTGATTGTGCCTAGAAAGGAATTAAATCAAAACCTTGTAGGGAGACAGACATTTTTAAAAGCTCCTGATCTTTAATTAATATGCAACTAGGGCTGAGGACCACTGGCCTGCATGCACATTTAACTTACGTTTTCTTAATCTATGTATAGCATCCTTTTTTATCAGCTGTGTAATTTTCTGTTAGATCACTATTTGTCCTGATTCAGCCTCTTATTATGACACATTAAATATAGTATTTCAAGTACTACATATATGCAGCTAAATTTATAAAAGAGAATCTGGATTGAATTATCCACTTTATTTTATATAACAAAAATGTCTATATAATTGCCTTTTTCCTTTAAGGATGGTAAATGTTGAATATGTTGAATAATTGTAAACAAAGCATAACTTAAGATTTTTGGAACATGTGAAAATTTTTACTTACTAGGACTACGCAGGTGAATGTAGAGCAGTCTAATGTATATGCAGTTAAAAAATCCTCAGGTCAAAGCATGTGAAATTCTCATTTTTGTAGATCAAAGCGGTTAAATAGTAGCTTATATGTACATGGACTTGAATACATTATGTATTTAACTTAGAATCTTCTATAGGTGATAAGACAGTTGATGGATTTTATTATTTGTTTGAGCTCTTAAGAAACAGATTTTAAATGGAAACAGTCCAAAAATGAGAAAATCTAAAGGTTGATGGATAACTTATTTTATAGCAATTTTTAGAAATGAGTTATACACGTTACAGATATGTGACCAACACATGTCTGGCCAAATGATATCACCAACTTGTAACACAGTATCTTTCCCAAAGCAGGTGGAGTGAGTGACTGAATGAGAGACTGAATAAAAGAAGTATTATTTTTTAAATATTTAATATATTATTGGGTTGTCCGGAAAGTCTTGACACATTTTTGCAACGAAAAACATAGAAAAAATACGTCATGACTTTTCCGACAACCCAATAATTAATATCTGCATCATTAAATTGAACTACAAGTTGTGTAGATATAAAAAAATTTTTCTTAAATTTTTTCAGGCTAAATAGGACATTATGATTGTGTTGGGTCACACCGTGTCTTTGGTTGTATGTTAATGTAGCTTTTCAAGAGTACAAAATGTACTAATATTAACGTATGTTCTAATTGATTAGGCAAATAAACTAATCAAGGAGGAGCTTCAAAGCCAAGTGGAATTACTAAATTCTTTTGAGAAAAAATATAGTGATCCTGGGCCTGTATATGACTGCTTGGTATGGCATGATGGTGAAGCCTGGAGGTAAACTTTATATATTTTATGGCTCTTCGACGTGTTTTTATCTATTCTGAAGAACACTAACCCCTCAGAACCATCCAGAGATTTGGTTTATGTGACGTTTAATATCACTAAGCAAAACTATTTGATAGCCAAATTGGCTTTTGGGTAGTTTTGGACAAGCCGTTTTTGAACTTTTTAGTATTTTAGACACGAAACTTAACACGTTTTAAAAAAACTTATTTTACTAACCAGATAGTTACTGTTAACCAGATACAGCAGGTTGAACATTGGTATATTTAGAAATGTTCCTGATTGAAGCTGGGCAACTTGGGAAGTTACTGCAAGAGGCTGTTGCAAAGCATCTACTTTGGGCAAAGCAGGAAAAGTTGAGTGAAGACATTTCAGTAGAGACAAGGTAGCTAAGTTGAAGTGAGGCAGTGTGATGCAGAGTTCAGTCTCCACGATGGAATCCTAGCTTTGTGATCTTGAACACTTTATCTACCACTCTCAACCTGTTTCCTCGTCTGGTAGTTGGGTTAATAGTACCTCCATAGAGGATTTTGTGAACATTAATTTTGCTGTTTCTAGATACAGTATGTGTTCAATGTCAGCTGTTACTGCTGCTCCTACTACTACTACTAACAAAATTATGATTTATACCAAGTTACCTACTATGTACATTTTCAGTTTCTTTCCTAGTGAATTGTACACTGCATGTGTGTTTCTTGGAGTTAGCTATGTGGCCTCTTGAATTACTATCTGCCTGGAAGTAGGAATAAGCTCTTAATACAGATATTTAGGCATAGTGTGTTTTAGGGTACTTGCGGTAAACCAAGGGCCTCCTTAAAACTTGAAATCAAGAATAGTTTTATAGTTCGAGTCCCAGCTCATATGCAAAGAATCATTTCCCGAGATGCAGATACAGAACAAAATATGATGACTTGATTACTTTTCTCAGGTTGTTTATGTTACAATGCACCCTTAAAGGAGGGTTTTTCTCCCATGGATGTGGGTGCTAACTCATATATGACAATGAGTATATAAAATTTTCAGTTGAATGAGAAATCCCTGCTCCCTTTGGGACTGAAAGTGTTAATAAAATATTTGCATATTTCAATCTGATAGTAAATATTAATGCAGTTTTATGTGTATTCAGGCATGTTTGGGTGTGTGTGTATATGCAAATGTACACACATTTGTGAACAACTTTTTTCTAAAAGCTGTGCAGAAAACTTTGATCACAGTGTCTGTAATATAAAAAGGTTCAAACGTATGGTTTAGCAAATTTTGGTACATCTGCCACATGGTGTAACATGATGAAGTCATTCCCAATGATAAGGCTTAGGTGAGTTTTAGTGTGGGAGAGGAGGCAAGGTTAAAACAGTATATGTGGGGAAAATGTACCATGTGGTATGGTACCAAAGGATTTAAGAAAGTACTATAAAATTAGCAGGGATTGGGTAGTGGGGAAATAGATGGTTTCAATTAAAATGTTTTCTATACATAACTGAAAACACTTCCTACTTTGTCCTAAGGGAAAGGAATTTGGGGTCAGGATGTCCAGGGTGCCAATATGTTTCCACCAGATTTCCTTGGTCTTTAAGGCAGTTGACAGAGCAAGTGATACAATATAACAGTTTGTCGACAGTATTTGAAGACATCTTTCAGAATTTTTGTGTTGGAAATGAAATTTAATCAATTTTAAATGAAATATCTGAAATAACTCGAGTAACATTTCAGAAAATGTTATAAGGAGTGAAAAATGCAGCAGACTTATGCTTTCAGGTGCTACTAGAAATAATTTCACTTCTTTTTTGCATCATGTATGGCTTTAATTCCCCCACCCCACTGTCATTTCAGAAATGCCAACCATTTCTGAAGGAGATTAAAGTGACCATAAGTACCATGTGTTTCTTTGGTTTTGTTTTTACAAAGAATGTCAAGCTCTGCTCTCCCCTGCCACATTTACACTAATTGTTAAACGTGCATCTCTGAACTTAGCAGGTAACCTAATATAACTATACTATTAAGTACCTACCAGGGTGTTCAGTGTCAACGTCACTGTCACTCGACATGGAGCAAAGACTGGTTGAGAGAAACAGATCGTGCTTATAGAGGAGTACATAAAGGAAAGACCATTAATTGGTTTATTTTCAGTAGTTTTTGATCTTATTATCTTAGGTTCTTTTTGAGATTTTGATGATAGCTGTGGATTTTTTCCATTAAAAAGTTGGGCAGAGTAATGTATTAAAAATATTTGGGAATTTATAACCCCCAAGCCCCTTTTCCTCTCTCCTTTCACACATGTACTCTAATTCTTTCCATGAACCTCATTTTCATAATCCCTTTCCCTGTATTCTAACAACTGTTCCTTGAATTAAGCCAACCAGACCTTCAGAAAGTTATAACCTTTGCACCACATTCAGATTTGCCTTCTGTGGAGTTATTTACTGAAGTCAATAAATTTTGTATTTATTTTTGATAACGTGCTTGAATTGTTGAATCATTTCATGTTGATGATGATGGTAAGAAACTGGCCTGTGAAATGTGTCACAGTATTTGCTGTGAGAAGTTTGTTAAAGGTGTTGATTCTTTGTTTCATCATTTGGCAAATATTTGAGTAGCTTCTGTGTACCACGTAGACTCTAGAAAGCTACTCAAGGAGTCTAGGCTCTATGGAAGCAAGTACTGGGAACATCTGAACCTGTCTAGGAAGCATCAAGAAAGATTTCATGAAGGATCAGCAAAAGTTAGCTAAGTAAAGAGGGTAGGAAAGGGGATTGAAGGTTGGAGGGGAAAGATCCAGAGGACAAGAGAGGAATGGTTAGAAATTTGGAGTGTATGATGGGCTGGGTGAAAGAAAGGGAGAACTTCAGAGATGATTTCCAGGATACATATGGGCCATACATTTTGTAACCATAAGCCCTACTCTGTCTGGCAAACGTGGAGGATTTGATGGCTACGTTTTACCTGTTAACTTCTGTCCTAACTCCATTTGGTATGCTGCTTGTTTTCTCTCTGCGTCATTTTCCTCATAAGTGTTCAGTCTGATGTATCTTGCTATATTGTATGTCTGTTTTTGAAATGTAAATCATTTTAGCTGCACATTGATTGGGGTACACAAAATCAAACTGACAATTTCAGAAATCCCTTTTTTCCAAATTGTTATAGTTTGTCAATGAAATATATGCCTTAGTATTTATAATAAATGGCTCTCTATTTAATTAAAAAGTTAAAGGGAGGAAAGAGAGACAGGAGTCCAACCATAAAATTATGCAGAAAATGCTTTTTATAAAAAAATAAATGTTTGCCTGTGAGACGAAGGCTTGATATAGTTTTAGTTTTAAGGAGCCTGCATACGCTGTTGGATTCATGAAGCCAGTTCTAGAAGATGCAGGAAGTAAGGCCTAGGCTATGTTTCAAAATCATCCTAAATTATTCTAAAGTTGTAAGCTGAGCTTTGGCCTAATTTCTTAAGTGTCTATAAGGTTGTCTGCCTGTAGCTTTGAGACGAACAGTGTTCCTAAAGCCCTTTGTTATGTGGCTTCACTTTCGGGCTGGTTCCTCTAAGCTATCTTACCTAATCTTTACTGATGATGATGAAACGGAGGAATCTAAATTAGGCAATTACTGTGTTTGCAGTAGAAATAGATAGGGTAGTAAGAAGGTATCTAAGAAACAATATTACATGATTTTTAGGAAGGTAAGAAAATACAAAAATTTCATTATCCTATATTCTCAATTTACAGAGCCTGCATTGATTCGAATGAGGATGGGGAGTTGAGTAAATCGACTGTGTTGAGAAACTATAAAGAAGCCCAAGAATATGGCACTTTTGGCACAGCTGAGATGTTGAATTATTCCGTTAATATATATGATGATGGAAACCTGCTCTCTATTGTGACCAGCGGAGGTATTGTTTCACATTTGCTAATTAGAGATAAACTTAGAAAGTGCAAGATGATAAATCTCTATAGCCAAAAGCAGCCTTAAAGATAATTTAATCTGGAGATTCCAACTAAAGAACAAGGTCTGGAATAACAAATGTGATTTGATTCCTGGCAAGGTGTTGCTTTTTTAAACTCGAGATCATATAGGATGCAGTCCAAGAGTACAAGTGTGGTCCAACCACAAAACATCATCAACATAATTTATCTTATGAACAGTAATTTTACTTTCAAATATTAACCCTTGAGAAATTCCAACTTTTTCGAAATTACACAGAATGTTATAGTGAGGATGTTTTTATTTGACTGTTTGCACTCTTGGGTAAAACTATCTAAATACCTGTCAACAAAATAATAGGTTTTTCTAAAAATTGTGTATTGCTACTGTGGAATATTTTACAGTAATCAAAATGAATAAATCTATATATACCTATATTCATAAATCTCAAATACAGAGATTTTCTTAAAATATATTGATGATAAAACATTTGTGTAAAATTGTAAAACATGCCAAATAATACTATACAGTGTTTATGGATATGTGTTTGTATTGTAAAAATATAGATGGGAACAATATACACACCAGCTTCTGGATAGTGGTGATTCCTGGTGAGGGAGCAAAGAGAAAGAAGTAGGGAGGCTTTATTGCTCCCTCCCCTCATTTATTGAGACATAACTGAAGTGCAGTAAACTGCGTGATATATACATATATGCAATTTGATAAGTTTCACTAGATGTGTATACCCAGGAAACAATTGCCACAGTCAAGATAATGAACATAACTCATCACTCAGTCAGATTTGCTTGTCTTCTTTGGTAACCCAGCCCTGTCTCCACCCGCATCCTCAGGTGGCCACTGAACTGCCTTCTGTCACTTTAGATTGTTATGCATTTTCTAGAATTTTATATGAGTAATAAAAAATATGGGGTGGTTTTGCCTGCCTTATTTCAGAATAGCGGTTTGAAATTCATCCATACTATGATTATAAATAGCTCATTCTTTATTGGTGAGTAGTATTTCATCATGTGGATACACTATGGTTTGTTTATCCGTTCACTTATTGATGGACATTTGGATTTTCCAACATTTGTGTACCAGTCTCTGTGTGGAAACATGTTTTTGTTTAATTTGGACTGATATCTAGGAGAACTGGTTAGTTATGGTAGGTATACATTTAACTTTTTAAGACACTTCCAAGCTGTTTGCCACAGTGGCTGTAGCTTTCTGCATTCCACCAGCAGTGAGTGCTCCAGGAGCGCCACATTCTTGTCCACACAGGTGGGGTCAGTCTGCTTAATTTTAGCCACTCAAACTGGTAGGTGGTAGGGACAGGGTTTTATTTTTGGTGGGGGGGAATTAAATGAAAACCCAGCTTTCCTGGATTTTTGGAAAAAGTAAGAAAGGAAGCATTGGTAACATTGGGTCCATAGTCTTATGTGCCAACAGTTGTCTAGAGCAGAGGAGTCTCAACATTGCAGCAGACGCAGTGAGAAGGGTCATGTGCTCTCATTCTTCTTGGAGCTGCAACTACTCTGGTGTCACCCAGACATGAAGGCCCAATGCCAGTTGTCATTTATAATTGAGCTAGTATTATTGTGTATCTGACAGTAGTGGGGTATTTCTCTCTACCCATGTCTTTTAAGAAACTTTTTCACTTTAAAGAAAGGGGGATCCAATTTCTTTTTAGTTTTTGTTTTACTTGATTGCTATATGACATATATAGTGAAAACTATGCAAATCACAAATTGTACATGCATTGAATTACCACGTAATGGTCGCTTCTGTATAACAACCAGCCAGGTCAAGAAATAAAATATTGGGCTGGCCAAGTGGCGTGTTGGTTAAGTGTTGGCTTGGGATGCCAGCTCTGAGCAGCAGGGCCCGGTTCAGATCCCACATGAGGGCCAGTGATGTTGCGCCCTCTATAGATAAGATGGTGAACAACAGCTCAACCTGGAGCTGGGCTGCTGTGAGTCACCGGCAACGGCGTAGGCTGCAGTGGGGCTGGCTGGCAGCGGGCGTGAGCTTTCGGGAGCTGCCGTGAGCGGCTGTGAATGGCTGTCCAATGGCCAGTGAGCAACTGCCTCACCCGGGAAGAGCTCAATGATAATACCAACATGGGCCAGTGAAGTAACGTCCTCCACAACTAGACTGAAGAACAAAAGGACAGCAACTGTCTGTTCCCCTTCCCCAATTCCCCAATAAAATCTTTTTTTAAAAAAAATAAATAAAGTTAAAATATTGTCAGAGCTCCCATAATGTCACTTCCTAACCACCAGCTTACACTCTGCTCCCAAAGTTAACTGTCCTTATTTCTATCAGCACATTAGTTTGAGCTATCTGGTATTCCTGTTTTTGTAGGTAAATGATTGGATGGTGGTAATTGCAAATGGTTCAACCCAATACAGTGTTTTTCCATTTATATAAGTGGGATTATTTAATATATATCCTTTCGTGTGTGACTTCTTTAGATCAACCTTATTTCTGTGTACTTTATTTCATAGTGTATAGAAATGGTTCATATGGCTGTATGATACTCAATTCTGTGAATACACTGTGTATTCATTTACTATTGATGGATCTTTGGGTTTCAAGTTTTTGAATTTTACAAATAATGCTGCCATGAACTTTTTTACATGTCTCTTAGTGTATGTGTGTACACATTTATGTTGGGTGTATATAGCTAGAGGTAGAATTGCTAGCTAGATCATAGGGTTTGCCTATGTTCAGCTTTCCAAAATGCTGGTCTCTCCTACCAGCAATGTACGTGCACATCCCCACCCACAGTTGTTGTCTACCTTCACCTTAAAGTTTTAGCCATTCAGAAAGGTATGTAGAGGCATGTCATTGTGGCTTTCATTTGCATTTCCCAGATAGCCTAATGAAGTTGAACATCTTTTCATATATTTATGCGCCATTTGGTTATTTTCTTTTGTGAAATGTTTTTTCAAGTGTACCCATTTTTCTTTTGGGCTTTCTTCTGTTGGATTTAAAAGATTACATTCTGGATATAAGGTCTTGGTCAGTTATGTATATTTCAGATACTTTCTCACTCTTGTGACTTGCATTTTTTGACTTGCATTTTTTGCACTTAGTGAACAGGGTAGAATCCAGGGTAGCAGAATAGTGTGTGGAGTTCATACAGTTTCATTTTTTGTGAATTATTGATAAAAGAACTAAGAATATATTATTAGATATTAAGATGAGAATATATTTTTATTTGATTATTTTTATCATGATTAAGAACATGCACTTTGAGTTGAATGGCTGAAACTTTGAATCTGTGGTACTGTTTGTCATATTCCCCTCTTTTTGCCTTTAGGTGCTCATGGGACACACGTAGGTAGTATAGCTGCTGGGCATTTTCCCGAAGAGCCTGAACGGAACGGGGTAGCTCCTGGTGCCCAGATTCTTTCAATCAAGATTGGCGATACCAGACTGAGCACAATGGAAACAGGCACAGGCCTTATAAGGGCTGTGAGTATTTGTGAGGTGTTGACTTAGAAGATTAATGATTGATATTCTTGGATATTTTTAGATTTATAAAGTGCTCTGAGTGTACCAAGAACATGCCAAACTGTATTGGGGTGCAGGATTTTGTTTTTAAAAGCGAAAATAACATAGTTCATTCAACTGTTTTTATTAAAAATAATGAGGCTAAAGTTGTTTGGAAGATATGAAAATATTATGTATACTGTATTTCTCATTTCTAGTAAACCCCCTAGCAAGCTATTTTGAGATACGTATTTTAAAAAAACAACAAAAATGCCCTCTTACCTTGCTCCATCAGCCTAAGAATTATTTAACTAATATTCTACATTTCATTTTAATGTGAATTTTATTTTACTTTAACTTTAGTGGTTTTAGAATTTAGTAAGAACCATCTAATTTCCTCTTCCTGTTCCCCACTCCATTCTGCAAATGTTAGTTTTGATTTTTTATTGGCTACATACTAGACTGTCTCCCCCTACCTTTTTTTTTTTTTTTAAATTTATTAACCATATGCCTGGAAGTAACTTATATATTTGGATTTAAATTAGAATATAATGGTTTAAGAAACTATGGAATTCCATACCTTTATTTTTCTGGACAATCTGTTTCTGTAAATTGCTGCCTAAATTAGACTCTTCATCTTTTTAATAGATGATAGAAGTTATAAATCATAAGTGTGATCTTGTGAACTATAGCTATGGAGAAGCAACTCACTGGCCAAATTCTGGGTAAGTGTTCTTTGACACTTCGAAGAGTATGAAATGCTTTTCATAACTGGATTGAGTATCACAACTGAAAAAGAGCTCCCTAGACACCCCCCCACCCCCAAAGTTCCCATGGTCACATCTTTGATGTCCTTATTTTCTCCTAGCCAGGTAGAACCCCACGGCCCATCATTACTAGAATTCCTCATCCACAAGCAGCCTGAACTCTTCCTTGCAGAAACCCTTTCGTTTCCCTTCAGTGGCCCACACCTCATCTGCCCTACTTTGCTGGAGAAGCACACTTTAAGTTTATGACCACAAATCTCTGATGTTTACACAGCCTTGTCTTTGATCACACTACCTTTAATTTACCCTTTCACTCCTACTTGATCATTTTACACCTTTTCTCGTCAGAGACCTTCCCTTTCTTCCCTCAGCTGACCCTCACCTCTCTTTCCCAGAGAGAATAAAGCACTCATCAGGGGACTTTGTGCCCTTCCTATGACCTACTCTGACCCCACCTTCTCAGCCTGGGTAATGAAAGAAGTGCCGGTTTCAAAGTCAGTCAGGCACTTGCAGCCTGCTTCCATTCCCCTCTTTTTTGGATTACTGTCCATCACTACGTAGATATGCTCTAGAGTCTGCTAGCTTTAAAACAGACACAAAACCATTTCACATTGCCTTCACTCACTCATCCAGGAAAACGTGGTTGTGCAGATTCACCTTTCCCAGGCCTCAGTCCATCTCGTCGCGTCACACACCTACCCCTTCCTCCCTGTGTGTGGGGTCTTCCTGCTGCCAAACCCGGTCGCTGAGTCTTGACCTTATGTTACCTCACCTTTTTTTCTTCACAGTAATAATTTTGAAATTACCTCGCTTAGAGTATTTACTCATTGATCTTCCCCTCCCACCACCAAGCCACCCATATATACCCATCATCCAGTTTCTGAAACCCTTTAATGAAAGTTCTTCCAAATGCACATTTACCAAGCCAGACCCTGGAGTTTGCTGTTATCAAATAACTTAATTTCCCCAGATACCTGGTACTTCTAGGTTCCTTGTGACACATCCCTTTCTTCCCTCGTAACAAGCACCCTGTCATCCTCAGTCATTTATTCATGAACCTAATTCTTTGCTCAGTATCTTATTTACCTAAGTGTATTTCTCTCCTTATTTGCTGTTCATCTGTTTAAAGTCATCTTTTTCTAATCCTTTTTCACACTTAAAACTTTGGAGTGTCCTTGGTCCTATACCTTTTTTATATTGACACCATTTTATTCACAGTCTAACTTCATCTGTTTTAATTAATACCAGTACATTTTTATTGTTTGCTATCAAGCTCTAACCAGATTTCTTATATTTTAAATCTTACTCTTAAGTTCTCCCTGGTTCCTTGTTTCCCCTTCACCTTTGTCACTAGTCACACATAAGTATAGGAATCCCTTGAGGAGTCATTTCTGAATATCTTGTTTTAAGTGGGAATGGAAGTGAAACCACCTATTGCCCCACTACTCAATCACTGCTAATATGTCAGTACTTGGCTTTCAGTCCTGTTGTAGTTTTCCCCACATTCAATTTTGTATCTAGCATTTTCCCATGTTTAACCTGGCCTTGTAACTTCTTCCTAACACTAAAACCCAAGTAGGGCATATCACCTGGAATAGCTGTATCATGTTCCACCGGTGGTGGATGGAGCCTAAATTTACTTAACCATACATTTAAACAATATTTTGTTATTATAAATACTTTGGGAATAGAGGCTAAGCATTTATAGTTTGAGAATGTCCCCTGAATGAGTCTATAATAATGCACACCTCTTTGCTTATAGCCACTGTCTTAGTTCTACTACTTGGGAACCATATTTTAGGGGTTTTTTTTATATACATAAATCATATTTGAAAATATTTTCACACTATAATAATATAGTTCTTAAATAGTGGGGCAATTTTTTATGTTCAAAGGAATTCTTTCTCTTTCAGGAGAATTTGTGAAGTAATTAATGAAGCAGTGTGGAAGCATAATATAATTTATGTTTCAAGTGCTGGAAATAATGGTCCATGCCTTTCTACAGTTGGTTGTCCAGGTGGAACTACGTCAAGTGTAATAGGTTAGTTTCCTGTTTTAGAAATGGACTTGTTTAAAAATAGACGAAAAAAACTCAAGTTAATCCAGTGTTGATTGGATCTTTACTACATGCAAGACACCATAAACCTTAAGTACACCCTCAGGAAACTGACATCTAGTAGTGACCTGCTGATCTGGAAGTTACTGTAAAATAGACTGGAGTAAGTGGTTTAATGGAAGCACACATGCAGTGCTGCAGGATTATAAAAGTGCAGCTGCTTCTGATTTGAGAATTTAGGTAAGACTTCTGGAAGAAGTGTGGAAATGAGGATTTCAGTAGGTAGAAATGAGCAAGGAAAGGGCTTCCCAGACTTCATTGAGCAACATAAATAAAGACACTTTACTTTTTATTTATAGTATAGTTTTCTCCTTTAATTTCTCTTGGGACATGCAGAAAGAGTCAGATGTAGAGGAAGGGAGCTTTAATGAGAAAAGCAGTTAAAACACATTTGTTCCATGCACTTTCTTACACTTTTTGGTCTTTGATATAATGCACTGTGGTCTGTCCCACTGTAAACTAATGGAAAAATGCCCATCAACAAGAGTTATGGGAAATCAAAATTAGTTGCAGTCATAATATGAAAATAATAAAATTAGCATACATTGTAGTTCCATAGCTGCCAACTTGTTAGAAAAAAACCACAAAACACAAAACCTACCCCCTGTTTTTTTAATGTTCAGAATGAATGAGGAGGGTGAAATGAGAGAAGTACATAGTAAATGATACCTAAAATCTTTTTGTTTAGTTTTAAATATGAGATCAAAATAGGGATTATACCTCTTAACATATGTGATTGGATGTATGACTAAAAATTCTTCGGTCCCAATTTTTCTGCAGTGTACATCAGTAACTGCATAGATATATACATATTATACATGTTATGGGTATATAGATAGATACTATAGATGTTTTGTATATGTAATAACATTTGGGTATTAAAGTTTAGAAACTGGCCCTTTAAAATTTTTTTTGTTTTAACTATGATATGTTTATAGGACATGCTTTTATTTTTAGCTTCTAAATTTTAAGCAAGGTATAGCTTATTTTATGTAATTTAAAACCTCTTGCCTAAGTAATTCTGTTATATCATGTGATAAGACAACAGTGCCTACCAGTGATACATACATTGTGTATTTCAGCTCTCTAAATATTTTAAGTACACAAATGAAAATGAAACAAAATAGATCTGAAAGGTACCTAAAGATCAGAATTTACTACTCTACTTTAATACTCAGTGCTTTTTCATTTTCTTATGTCCATGTTCTCTGAAAATTTTAAACTAAATTTTACAAAATGATTGTAGCTTAATGTGGCAGCGTTGTTAACCTAAATCCTCTTAACTCACGCATTTTTATCCAGTCTTCTACTCTGAATATGTGTGTGTTATAAAGAAGAATTAGAAGCTGGTGGACTTGGAATCTTAATCTCTTTTGTCTGCCAATCATACATGTGCATCTTGTACATTTTCAACCACATTTATAAAATGAAAGAACCAACTTTGATCTCTATATTATATTTCAGAGCCTAACTAGACTGCATTTGCATATTTATCTGGAAGACGGTAGCATGTTATGTCTTTGTTTTTTTGCTCATTATTATAGCCTTTGTCGAGGAGTGGAGTACTGCCAAGTTTATGGGTAGAATTTTGGATACAGTGGTCATTTAAAAATGACCAGTAAGCTAATTCCCTTATTTTTCTAATGTTATATTTTATAGTTTAAAACAGATTATTCTTTTTCTTTTACATCTACACATACTTTAAGTACATTATTACGTTTAATCCACATAATAATCCTGATAGATGTTTTTTATATCCAAAAGCAAGGCATGTAGTATAATTATATAATGTATGGTACATAGTAAACTTTACTTGGTTAAGTTTTGTTTACCTTTCCATTTTATGAGAGAGAGCCGTGGCATAGGGAGATCAAGCAACTTACCCAAGTCCACACAGCCACGTGAATACTGGATTAGAATTAGGATTTATTTTTATGTCCTTTTGTTAATGGTAAAATCCATCCCACAGGTGTTGGTGCTTATGTTTCTCCTGACATGATGGTTGCTGAGTATTCTCTGAGAGAGAAATTACCTGCAAATCAATATACGTGGTCTTCTAGAGGCCCCAGGTAGGTTGATAGTAGGACTTGGGGACTATTAGAAATATTTGGTTTAACTTTACATGGTGGGCGGTGGTGGGGAGTTGGGTGGGGATTGTAGAGTTTTGGTAACTTTATCAATTGTTTCTATTAGTTTTTACTTCTCCAGCATTTTCATTTTGATTACTAGTCTCATCTCAGGCAAACTGATAATTAAAGAAGAAATAGTCATTTCATTGTTGGATGTATGACATAACTAAGCTCTGAATGTAAAGCTTAGGTCTGTGCCCCAAGTCCTTTTTTGAGGATCTAAAGAAATAAGGACTTCATTATCTTTAGAAACATAAGTCTTTTTTGCAATACTTTCGACATTTGAGCTTGGGTGAAACAAAAGCCCTAAGCTTTTGTAAAGCATCACAGTTAGAGGCCTGCATACCAGTGAACAATTTTGAGTACAATCCATAGCAGTTAAGTTCTGGTTGATAAATGAAGCTCATCTATTTTGGTTCCCTGAAGTCCTCTGAACTATATTTATCTGATTCCAGGGACTGATTATTTTTCTCAAGAGCTATATTAAGTCCTAATTTATATAATCCCTCATTATGACATCAGTGGGTACAGACATTTGCTTGAAAATAAAGCCTATTTTAATTCATCCCTTTACCTTTCTTTGGAGTTATTTTTTAAAGAGAATATATTTTGAATTCAGTTCAGCAAGTACCTTGTTGTCCACAGTAGGCAAGGCATAAATGAGCAGGTTGTGATCTGAATTCACAATTCCATTTTAGGACAATGGCATTATGTAGGTGGAAGCAATCATTTCCCTTTGAGCAGAACCCCTCAAGGAGGAAATGATATTGGAGTTGGCCTTGAAGGATGGATGGGATTTTGAGAGAGAGGAAGGGAGGTTTATATGGCAAGAATAGGATGAACCCAAAGATAAGCAGGCATTAATGTAAGGTTTGGGGAGAAATAACTAGGAGTTGGGTTTGTCTGCAGAATAAAATACATAAAGGGAATATTAGAAGGTAAGATTAGAAAAATTGGTTGAGATAAAATCAAATGTGGTAATGCTAAATTTAATCCTCTTGAGTTAAAGGCATCTTCCTAGCCTTCTCTAGGTAATTTCTTCTTTAAAAAGTAAACTTAGTAGTTTATTATAACTTATTGAAAGAAATCAGGCTGTAGATCTCCATGTGGTTCAGCAAGCTTTGCCTATATCACCACCAGAGATTGCCCTCATCAGCCTAAGTAACTGGCCTAACACTCCGCATCATTGAATCAGAGTGGCTAGGAATAAGAGGCAAAGTTGGCAAAGGTTTATGTGTTTTATATTCAGTTAATCAATGTATTGATTATTAACATGTTAATTCTCTTCTAGAATTGATTTCTAAATGTTGTTTTTATCTTACAGTCAGTATAAAACAAAGTACTAGAAAATGTTTAAAGCAGCCTTTGTCAGTCTTATTTGCCTAAAGAACATTTAAAAAATTAAGAAAACAAGTTCATGAATTATGGGGGAAGCTTGGATTAAGGAGATATGATTCACAAACCAGTTTTTCTAAGAATTGAGAGAATTTGTTTCATGTTTACTATACTATAAACATTGAATATTATTGCAAATACGTGGTTAATTATTAGACTGAGTATGAAATACAAAGTACTGACTAATGATCACTGAATGAGTATATTCTATGGTACTATTTAAAAAATTCTCTTTGTCAGGAAAGACTGTCAGACAAAGAATTTACTTGGTTTCTTGGGGTGTATTTCTTAAAGGCAGATTACTAAATGTCTACATGTTTTAAATTTATCTTATATATTGTATTTTTGAAGAAAAATATCACTAGCTTTTTTATTTTAAGGAAACATACTTATAATATTTATATAAGGTTTTTATAAGGAATATATAAGGTTTATAGTAGGAAAATTTTATTTTTTCATTTTAATAAAGTATTTTCACGTACGTTTCATGGAACCCATTTTTAGAACACCAATTAAATGCTTTACGATTAGCCACTTGAACAGACTATTGGAAAATTAATTGAGAGCAATAAGAAATAGTTAGAATTCATGACTCTTCCCAATTGTTTTTTCCATTTATTCTAATTTAAACTTGGTAGACAACAAAGATGGTGTGAAGAAGAAATTAAAAACTACCTTAAATCTCATTATCTGTGATATGTTCGGGTGACATTTTGATGAACATCCTTTTAAGTCATTCTGTGTATAAATGGGAGAGCAGGCAGTTTTGTAAACTACTTTTGTCACTCGATAATGCTGTATAAAAATCTTTACAGGTCAACAGATATTTATCTAACAATGTTTATTTTACGATACCCATTAAAAGGAGTGCCACTAGCCCATTTCAGGTGGAAGATATATGATTTGCATTGCTTTTAGCTACCTATGTAAAAATGTGAAACCAAATTGTACTAGTATTTCTAGCCAGAAATAAAAATAATTCACTCAGTTGAGGGAAGAACGGTAGAAGGGAGAGGCCAGCATCCTCTGTGGGGAATTTATGGCCACCCTTCCAGGTAGGAGGAAGTATTGTATTATTACATTATTCCTTTACTTGGAGCAGGGGGCAGAGTTTGTGTTTGGTGGTGATGCGGTGATGAATTCTACAGATTTTAGCTCATTAGACCTTACTTAGCCAAAGCCCTCAATGAGGCAGCCCTGTTGACTTAAGCTGTCTAGTATGACAGCTACTAATCACATGAGGTTAGTATGAGTTGAGATGTGCTGTGAGTGTGAGATACACACCAAATTTTAAAAAGATTTAGTACAAAAAAGAATATAAATTAACTCATTTTTTTCCTTTCAATTACATGTTAAAATTTTATTTTATATATATTGGGTTAAATATATTATTAAAATTAATTTTATGAGTGTCTTGTTAGCTTTTTTTTTTTTAAGCTGAGCCATCCTGCCGCCTATTGGCAGCTCAGCGGCTGCTCAGCTTGGGCCGGGACTCAAACTGCTGTTGCTCAGAGCTCGCACTTTTGAGTGAGCTCTTAACCAACTGAGCCACTCGGCCGGCCCCTTGTTAGCTTTTTTTAATACAGCTTTTAGAAAATTTAAAATGACATATGTGTCCCACATATTTCTATTGGACAGTGATATATTAAACTTCAGACAAAAGCAAAGCTTCTACTTATTATGGATAAGAGGAAGGTATATTCATCAAGGATTCTGAGCAGTGACGATCATTTACTTTTCCTCTATAAATATACCTGATACCTTTTACTTATAAGCCCAGATACATACACACACACACAGATTTTGTCACCTTAGACGGAAAAAAAAAATGCTGCTTAACCGGGAAATGGTTGTGCTGAGTATTTTTCCCCGTTGATTCCAATGACTGCAAATAGTCCATGGTACTGTACTGTAATTTATTTGACCAGTGGGCTTTTTATGAATGCCAGTTTCCACCACTGTAAGCACACTAATGGCTTTTCATTCAGTGCTGACGGGGCCCTTGGAGTGAGCATCAGCGCACCGGGAGGAGCCATTGCTTCTGTTCCTAACTGGACTTTGAGGGGAACTCAGCTAATGAACGGGACATCTATGTCTTCTCCCAATGCGTGTGGAGGCATCGCCCTGATACTTTCAGGTGAGCACATTGCCAATTGCTCTGTACTGTTTGGTGTTCTGCATGGTACTATTTCTAAATTTCCAGTAAAGTGATGGTGAATTTGGGGTTATTCTGCATATATTTCAATCACAACTTAATTTCTTTTTTCTTTTTTTTAAAAAGATTTTATTGGGAAATTGGGGGAGGGGAACAGTGTTGGGGAATTGGGGAAGGGGAACAGACAAGTTGCTGTCTATTTTGTTCTTCAGTCTAGTTGTGGAGGATGTCACTTCACTGGCTCATGTTGGTATTATCGTTGTGCTCTTCCCGGGTGAGGCAGATCAGTCACCGGCACTGGACGGCCACTCACAGTGGCCCTTGGCAGCTCACACCGGCTGCCGGCCACTTATGGTAGCTTACGGGAGCCCACTGTAGCCTACGCTGTCACCGGCGACTCATGGCAGCCCAGCTCCAGGTCAAGCTGTTGTTCATCATCTTAGCTGTAGAGGGCATTGTCACTGGCCCTCGTGTGGGATCCGAACCAGGGCCCTGCTGCTCGGAGCTGGCGTCCCAAGCCAACTCTTTAAAGATTTTTTTTTTATTGGGGAATTGGGGGGATGGGAACAGTGCTGGGGAATTGGGGGAAGGGGAACAGACAAGTTGCTGTCGTTTTGTTCTTCAATCTAGTTGTGGAGGATGTTGCTTCACTGGCCCAAGTTGGCCAAGCCAACTCTTAACCAACGCACCACTTGGCTGGCCCATTAATTACTTTTCTTAATGAGATAGACATGGCATTATAAAACAGATTTTATTTTTATGTTTTTGTTTTTTATTATTTTATTTATTACTTTTATTATTATTATTATTAGTTTCAGGTGTACAAAACAATGCAATAGTTATACTTTTCACCCCTCACAAAGAGACAACCCCCTTTCCCCATCCACTGCCCCCCAACCCCCAATATCATACATATCACAATTCTATTGACTCCATTCCCACACTATACTCCACATCCCGTAACTATATATGTATTAAATTATAGTTGACATATAATATTATTCAGTGACAGCTTCAGATGTACAGTGTAGTGGTCAGGCCTCTACACCACCCATGGAAGTGGTCTCCCTAACAAGACATGAGACCATCTGGCCCCCTAAAAAATATTTACAACAGTATTGATTATATTTCCCAAACTGTCTTTTCTATCCCTGAGGCAATATTGTAGTTACCAATTTATGTTGTCTCGTCCCTTCCCCTTTTCCCTCATATAAAATAGATTTTAAATGTGTCATTTTATAATTTACTTAGTCCTGGTTGTAAAATCTATAATTTATTTATAAGGTTATATAAGTAGGTGTTAAGGATTTTGACAATTTTATGTTTATATCATAAAGTTAGATAGTAGCTGTAAAAATAATTAAATAAATTGATCTTACCATATTGCAGACAGATGTTTTTGTTTTCTAAAATTCCCATGGTGAGAAAATGTGATAGAATTGGTAATATCCTGGTTCAAAGAAAAGTTTAAGGTGGAGAATAATTTATGTGATAATAAGATTTGGATGTGTATTCATTCGTTCAACAAATATACTTATTGGCTGTTAACAACTGTCAAACATTTTAGCTCTGGGGCTAAATTAGTGAACAAAACATCAAAAATATCTGTGTATATTACAGTTGAGAGAGACAGACTACAAACAAAATAGGAAATAGTTTATGTTACATGTTAGAAGTTAATGAATGTTGTTATGGAGCAAAATGAAGTGTAAAGGGAGGGAGGAATTTCTAGGGTGGTGTGGAGGGGAGGAGGCTGACAGCATAAATAAGATGGCATCAGCATCGAGTGGGACTCACAGGGTAGCCAGAATGTCATGACACTTCCACCAGAAGTCTCTCTCTTCAGCTCCGTGGACTCTCCACCCTTGTTTCTAGTCCTGGACAACCTTACCGAATATTTCAAGGCTGCTCATGCCTCTTGTCTTTGGGCATGCCGCTCGCTCTGCCTAGAATTTCTTTCTGCCATTTTTCAGTCTTGCAAATGTCTATGCATTCTAAAGATCCAACTCATGTATCGTTACTCTGATAGAGCTCCACCTGTTTTTGGAGTCTCGCGGACAAAATTGGTCACTTTCTTGATTTGCTCTTACAGCAGCATAATATTTCCTTGTTTGTTTTGCTCATTTCTTACAATATCATGTTTACATGTTTGATGAGCTCTGGAGAGGACAGGAATGCTGTATCACTCATCTTTTATCTCTAACAACAGCTGTTAATAAAGGGCTTACAGATTGGTGGCCTCCATACCCTGCCCATAGAACAGTCACTCCCAGCCTGGATGTTCCCTGTCAACACCCAGGAAGCTTTAATCCATTCTGGGTCCCTGGAATCCTGTCTCAAAGATGCTGATTTCATTGGTCTGTGATAAGGCCTCATCATCTAGATATTTTGCTTAAGTTCCCCTGTTGTTTATAAAATACAACTGGGTTGAAAACTGCTGCCAATAATCATATTGTTTGGCTAGCAGTGTTCTAAAGAAAATGTCATTCGAATGCCTTTAGGGATCTGTTTCATACATTTGCATTATCTCTGCATAGCCTGCATTCATGCCATAGCATAATAGGCATGCAGTAATTTTTATTAAATGAAGTCTTTGTGTGATGCCAGAATTTTGGTATGGCTGTTCAGTTTTAAAAAAACCAAACAATTAAAAAATGAATGTTAAAGCCCAAGGCATTAAAGCCAGAGAATGTACATGTTGTCTGTACTGGTGAGGGGAAAAAGGTTTGCGCAAGCTCTCTAACAGTTTTTTCTTGATTTTGTTTTTAAATTTTAGGTCTGAAAGCTAATAATGTTAACTACACAGTTCATTCAGTCAGAAGAGCTCTAGAGAACACTGCAGTGAAGGCTGACAATATAGAAGTATTTGCCCAAGGACATGGTATTATTCAGGTATTGTTGTTTGTGTAAAAAATGGTTCGTAAATCACTAGGAAGATAGCTTAGCTACTACTGGATAATGTTTCCTATTCCAACAATTGAGTATATCTGATTCTAGAGTATATGTTTATAGTAGTCTCTGAACTATAAACAAAGAGACTATGAAAACAAATTTTTTAGTTAAGATACATTTGTTGCAATAAGATAGAGAAATATAATAGATACAGGACACGTAAAGGGTAAAATTCAAAGCAAAGAAATAAAGGGCAAAACTTGTAAATCATAATGGCATATGGAAGAGTCCCTAACTTTGGTTACTTGAGAATAACAGTGTGAATAAAGAGAGTCAAGGGGAAGATGAGTACAGTATTTAGACCCGTAATTTATCAAAAAAGGGGAATTGTCCTTTGCATTTTAGAGAGCTAAATATAGAAACTAACTTTTTGCTTGTACTTTGCTACAAGTGAAATCAAATTGGTAACTTGCAATAAAATACATTCTTGACTTAACTTTATATTTTACGGCTTGTATTTTAATTAGGTTGATAAAGCCTATGACTACCTCGTTCAGAATACGTCATTCGCTAATAAATTAGGTTTTACTGTTACTGTTGGAAATAACCGTGGCATCTACCTCCGAGATCCTGTCCAGGTGGCTGCACCTTCAGATCATGGTGTCGGCATTGAACCTGTGTTTCCCGAAAATACTGGTAAGTAATTTAACGGACAGTGAGCTGAAGTGCTCACATGGTTTGAATGAATGGTATCATAATAGAGAAATGCTGTTAGGGCTAATGTTTACAAGAGACAACATGAATTGACAGTATTACCATTTTAAATTTTATAGATTTTAGGAAAAAGGTGATGGCATTTAGGGATCCCAATATAATGGTAGTTCAGTTAGCATCTTGACTACCAAGAAAAACAGTAGAATGGACCTTCATTGACCTTGAGTTTTATAAAACTGTGGATAATAAAACTCATTTCTTTCCCATTTTTACTACTTGTGTATGACACAGAGTTTTCCGTTGGAGAGTGGGAAGTAGAAGCATCTAAGAGACCCTCAGCTCAATGAGATGTAAACAAAATAGCCATCACTTTATATCTAGCAGCCTTTATTTCGGTCTATTGCTGCTATCCTCATGCAGTAATGAAAAATATCCACTAAAACTCCTTATTTTAAGGTTATAACAGTGTAATGTGAAAATGTGAATGGATCTCAAGTGTACAAAGTAAGGAAGATTCTGTGACTTGTATTTAAGCTGTGTTTTAGAAACCTATATCTAGTACATTGTACAACCAGCCAAACAGATTTGTTAAATTTTCTTGAGAGAAGATAGAACTTTGTAAAATGAAAGAAAAGGAAAAGCACTAATCTTCGCTTTTTGGTCTTTTTAATTCCAGAAAACTCTGAAAAAATATCCCTTCAACTTCATTTAGCTTTAACTTCAAATTCATCTTGGGTTCAGTGTCCCAGCCATTTGGAACTCATGAATCAATGTAGACACATAAATATACGTGTGGATCCCAGAGGCTTAAGAGAAGGATTACATTATACAGAGGTATTGGCGTATCTTCATTTTTGCTTTCTTTATTCTTTAAAATGTTTAAAAGACCTTTATGTGGCAGTCCTTTTTCCCATCAGTTTGAATTAGTAAAGAATTGTCCCACATGTATTTGTTTAGGCTGTGCCGCTGATTATGTGACCCATCATCAGAAAATTGATACTAATTTGTGCTTAGGATCTTTAAATTTTAGTATTAGATTAATTTAGTCTGTGAACAGATTATACGTGTTTTTTATGTTAAAAGTTTGTTAATGGATACTGAAACCTAGCATTCTTTCTTTTCAGGTGTGTGGCTATGATATCGCATCCCCTAATGCAGGTCCTCTGTTCAGAGTTCCAATCACTGCAGTTATAGCAGCAAAGTAAGTAACAAGTTAACAATAACCAACAGGTTGCTAGTGCATGTACGGTAACAGTTGACCCTTGAACAACATGGGTTTGAACTGCACACATCCACTTATATCTGGATTTGTTCAATAAGCACCTGTACTATTTTCAGCCTGTGGTTGGGAATCCACAGATGCAGAGGGCCAACTGCACTGACCTGTGCCATTTTACATTGGGGACTTAGCATCTGCAGATTCTGGTGTCCATGGGTTGCCCTGGAACCAATCCCCCTTGTCTACTGAGAGACAACTGAGCTTTGGGGGAGTCAAAAGTTAGACCCACGTTTTTGGCTGTGTGGGGGTTGGCACCCCTAACCATGTTCAAGGGTCAACTGGATATTTTTAATGGCTATTTATTGAAATAATGTGAACTTTTAAAGGATTAATAGGAAAGAACCAGATAACCAGGCTTCTCCTTGCTCAGAGCTGAAGGTGGCGCATAATGAGTCATGCTATTCCTGTTCACTGTGAGAATAAGTGATGGCATCTGTCCTCTGTCCTGCCCTGAGCTGAAACTGCATCCCGCCAGGACGCCGGTGCCATTCTCATTGCCCGATTCGGGGGACATTTTAGCCTTTATCTTGTCCAGGCCTTCTGCAATATTTGACAATATGACTTCACCCCCTTCCATCCCCACTCCATTTTCTTCCCTTGTCTTTAGGGTCACTATTTTCTCCTGGTTCTTCCACTTTTCCATTCACCTGCTACTTCCAGACTCTTTCCTTTCCAGCTTGTCTTCCACCCTGGAAACAAGAAACTCAAATATGTTCATATTGCTTCTTGTTTCAATACATTAGTGACACACCCAAGGATCAAGTTATGCTCCTTAAAATGGCAATGACCCTTCAGAATCCAGTGTTTTCTATCAGTCCATACAGCAAATTACACATTTCCACAAGGTCACCGATGCTGACACTCTGGGTTTTCTCTGGACTGGCTGCATTTGCACAGCTGATTTCTTTGCTTAGTTTCCTGTCTCAACTTAATGAGCAAGCATGTTCCTGGTCATCCCCAGATGAAAGGGAGTCCCTTCTTGCTGCTTCATGACGCTTTCTACATGCCTGTGGTACACTTTAGTGAATATGTTGTCATGTTTAATTTTTTGGCCCATTTGGGAGTCCACTGAAGACACATTGTTCCTATATGGAGCCCATTACATAGTATATACCAAATAAAACAACTTGTCTAGTAGATGAAGGACAAGGTTAGAATTATGAGAGTACTAGAAACAATGGGAAGTTCTAAGTTAACAGTTCCTGTAGAGTTAGTTGCACTGGTAAATATTAAATATGCAATACGTCTCAGCCCATAGGAAACATAGGGTGAAATTGAGATAAGAAGTGGCATACATATGGAAAATTTGCAGAACAGTTAAATTCTCAGCCATGTTTTCTAGCAGTTTAGTAGGAACTTAGACACGGTAATGTGTAAGATTCAGGAAGCAGCTGAAACATCTCCTTCAGGAAGCTTTCCCTGGTCCCTTTGTGTGAACCAAGTCCTCTTCATCTCTTTTCCCCTAATGCTTCCTGTCTACCCAGAGCACATTAATGTTAAACATCTTAGGTGGTTTGTCTGTCCGCATACAGCATAAGAAAATATTCCTTGTTGTATGTAGCTCCTAATAACAGTGGTTCGTATATAGTAGGTACTCATTATGTTTGTGACACTGACTAGAATTTGTCCTTTGCATGTACTTTAGGTTTTTATAGTGGGTAGTTATACATTTGACCTTTATGTTTCATTGACTTTTTACAAAAACGCTATGAAAGTAGTTTGTTTCTTTACTGTGTCATTATGATATGGTAGCATTTTGAAGCCACAAAAGGGGTTTTTATAAGAGCATCACTTATTTAATCATTAATTTTTATTAATTTTCAGAGTAAATGAATCATCACATTATGATCTAGCCTTTACAGATGTCCATTTTAAACCTGGTCAAATTCGAAGACATTTTATTGAGGTTCCTGAGGGTGCAACATGGGCTGGTAAGTAAAATTAAAATCTGTCTTGACCACTGACCACTTACCTTTATGTACATTCCATTTCTTCTCTGATTATGACCATATAAAGTTCATATATCTGTTAATACATGGTTTTCTCATGATAGTGCTGTATGTAGCTGGCATCCTAGATTTGCTATTATTGTAATATTAGGTTTAAAACTATTTAAAGGTCTAGTACTATTTTACTTTGGCTCATATATCTTATCACCTAGCTCATCTTAGATGTTCTAATAGTCAAGATTTTAACTTAGTGTAGAATAATGCCTATCACTAATTAGAGAAAGCTGCATTGTTGGGCCCCTTGGAGTTTTCTAACGTTAGGCTATGATGAAATGTATACACTAAACATAGTTAAAAGTAAAATCTATGGTTAATTAATACTGAATCTGAAATCTTTTTAATGGCAAATGTCAGTAGTTATAATGCCCTAATTATGATTTGTTTAAGTTGATATTGAAAATAGGGTTTTTTTTAATATTTATTTTAAAAAATTTTTTTATTATTTATTTTTATTTTTAAATTTTATTTATTTATTTATTTTTTAGCTGCGCCATCCTGCCATCTTTTGGCAGCTCAGCTGCAGCTCAGCTCGAGCCGGGACTTGAGCCGCTGTTGCTCAGAGCTCACTCTCTTGAGCAAGCTCTTAACCAACTGAGCCACTCAGCTAGCAAAAATAGTTTTGTTTTGTTTTTTAATGAGAATTTATCAGATGATCCAGAGTGGAAGTAGCTCAGTGCATTTAGCAGTCTTAGATTAGAAATGTGTAGAAATGGGTAGAGGATATGGGGAGATGTTGGTCAAAGAGTACAGATTTTAGTTTTGAGTAAAATCAAGGGATCTAATGTCCAGCATGGTGACTGTAGTTAACAAATACAATTTACTAAGAGAGTAGATTTTAAATGTTCTCACCACCCAGAAAATCAGTAACTATGTGAAGTGATGGATGTGTTAACTAATCTTATTGTGGTAAGTATTTCACAATGTATACACATATCAAATTATCGCATTGTATACTGTAAACTTACACAGTGTTATTTTCAGTTATATCTCAGGCTGGAGGTGGGGAAGTCAAAGCAAAAAAAAAAACAGAGAGAAAGTACTACAGATGATTTTTATTTCAAATAATTAGAAATATTGTTATAACGCTAAGTTTTGTATTCTTAGCAATTGATTAGACTCATAGAGCGCTGTGCCAACTTGACCTTGTGAACCAGAGAACTAAGCCTTACTTTAGGTGCCCTATATTAGAGTGGCTATTCAGTAGATAAGCTGCTGATCTTGCTTCCCAGTGATTTGGGCTTATCTCCACCTCTGCTGCAGAATAAAGCTAAGCATACCGTATTTCCCATGTATAAGACACACCCTTTTTCGAAAAATTTGGGGTCTAAAAACTGGGTGCATCTTGTACAGTGGTTGTAGATTTCAAAGCCATAGATGGAACTGAGGACGAGGCAATATATGAAGGCAGTGATTCGTCATCAGACACAGATGCGGACAAGCTAATGGTTGGGAGTTTTGACAGTGATGAGGAATTGTATGAATTTTATGATGAATAAAACTTGAGTTTAGTAACCTTATGTAATACATTTTTTTTCAAATTTCAGGCCCCAAAATTAAGGTGTGTCTTACACATGGGAGCGTCTTATTCATGGGGAAATATGGTATATAGTTCTGACAGTCATACTTTCTAGAAGCAAACAGGACATACATACACAAATCAAGAGGGAGAGACTAGGAAGTTATCGATAAAGTTGAAGAAATAGATAATAATGGAATTAAGAATGATGACAAATAGAGGTTTCTAAAATTAAAATTGTCTTTATTTTATCAGGAATTGTTTGGCTTTTGGCTAAAACAAGAGGAAAGGTTGAGCTTAGCAGAGGAGAGAGGGATTTTAAAAGGTACCTGATTAGGATAATTGTGTGTCTGCCTATGGAAAGCTTGCTGTTTCAGGGTGTTCACAGCATAGTGATTGTTCATTTTAATACTGATTTATTTTTCCGTAGCTCAATTTTTTACCCTTTAAGCTTTATTAATATTTTATTGATTCTTTGTTTTTAAGGAAATATGCATATTTTATTTGAATATATTTCATTTTTGACATATTGTTCTCTATAAAGTAGGCATCATTAAACTATTTTATATCCATTTTAAATCTTGCCAGTTTAAAATTTTGCTTCTTTTTTATTTTAGAAGTTACTGTGTGTTCATGTTCTTCTGAGGTGTCAGCCAAGTTTGTTCTTCACGCAGTACAGCTTGTGAAGCAAAGAGCATATCGAAGCCATGAATTCTATAAGTTTTGTTCCCTTCCAGAAAAAGGAACATTGACTGAAGCTTTTCCTGTCTTAGTAAGTTTTAATTAACAGTTTGAAATCCTAAAATGATTTGTTTTCATTTTTGGTGTGGGCTAAGCATAAGCATTTGAATTTAATTTTATCGTTTATATTCAGAGTTCATTGGAGCTGTATATTTTGTTAATGCTAAATAAATCAAGTAGGAAGATAGGTAGTCTAATGAGGATACTTGAGACTGAGTCCAAGGTAAACATTAATCTTTCTTTAACTCTCATAATTTAGTCAAAGAAGAGTGCTGGGGCAGGCCGAGTGGCTCAGTTGGTTAAGAGCTCGCTCAAGAGTTTGAGCTCTGAGTAACAGCGGTTCGAGTCCTGGCCTGAGCTGAGCAGCCGCTGAGTTGCCAACAGGTGGCAGGATGGCTCAGCTAAAAAAAAAAAAAAGAAATAAGAGTGCTGGTCTGACAGGTACTATTGCCATGCGTTGTGGACCCTGACTGAGACTGTTTCCTACGGTAGATTATTTCCATAATTGAGATTGTTTTCCCATCCTCCAGTAGATTATTTCCTTATTTAAGACTTTTCTACATGTCACTTATTTTATTAATGCACTGTTGTTAAGAATCCATGAGGTTAATTTGTTTTCTAGGTAAACTGCTACTGCTTGCTACCCAAATTACTTCAAATACGGCAGATTTCTATTCTTACCTGTAGTTAGAAATAATGACTAGTCTTTCCTCCATAGAAGGTGACTATACTGATGTTGTTTCTTAAACTTGCTATATTATTTTCAGTTGGTTATATGATCTCTCCTATATCTCTTATGTTTCTGACTACTTTCATTTTTGTTCATGTATGTAACAGTGTTATCATTAGTCTTTAAACTTTCTAGTGTACAGATTACCATAAAACTTAATTTAAAGCTCAGCACTAGGAACGTTTTTTGTTTCTCATTATTTTAATAGGGAGAAAGATACTAAGTGACCATAATTTCATTTCGCTTTCATTACCAGGCAGCTCTGAGCCTGAAACTCAACTGTGGCTATTGAGAATATACCTTGTAAAGCTGTAGGAACCTTACTCTTATCATTATTCTTAATTATTTTTCCTTTGGACCTAGGTTTTTGTTCCAGTTTGTTTTTACCATTATTTTATTGGATAGGTTTTCAAAAACTGCCTCAGATCTTTTATGACAAACAGTGTAGGGTTATGAGTAAATAACTATTTAAATGCCTGCACTATATCTCTGCAACTGTAATTTGCAAAATCCAAGCAGAACTGATAAAAGTTCTTTGAATTGTCTTGCTGTACAAATGGGATAAGTTTGAAAGCATAGAATTGCTTTGAAACACCTATTATTTATACTCTTTATATAATATATAATGTTAGGTAATTTAAAGGACGTTGAGAAAAAGTGTACACATTTATATTTTCTTCTTCTTTGCAGAGTGGGAAAGCAATTGAATTTTGCATTGCCCGTTGGTGGGCAAGTCTTAGTGATGTCAATATTGATTACACCATTTCTTTCCATGGGATAGTGTGTACTGCTCCTCAGTTAAACATTGTGAGTTCCATGTTTTCATTATTTTTAATGTCAGTTATTTGTATTATTGAAAAATAATCTCACTGGTTAGATTTAAACTTCAGTGGGGAAATTACCTGTGTTTCTGAAAATAACAGTCTTTGTTCATGGGTGTTTATAAACTTTGCATTAAACATTTATTTTAGGTCCAAATATTGCTTTAAAATACTGTGTATTTTCAATGAAGTTTGAGACACTAATTTGATAAATGTCTTTCATAGCATGCATCGGAAGGAATCAACCGTTTTGATGTTCAGTCCTCCTTGAAATATGAAGATCTGGCTCCCTGCATAACTTTGAAGAGCTGGGTCCAAACACTACGGTATCATTAAATGTTTTAGGGCTACACTTGTGGAGTATTGATGATGTGGAGGCAAGAGGACCTCTTACACTCTTTGAAGAGAGAGTCATTTTCTTAAATCCATCTCAATGCTGGAGATGTAAATTCGTTTTATGACACTCTAGCCTAGGAATCCTGGCAGGTGTCTGAAAGGTAGCCCCTGCAGCGGCTTCTAGCCTTAAATAATGTGCATATAAAGCCCTCAGTGTGGCACCTGGCAGGACACATCCTGTGATAAGTGAGCACCATCTGCAGTCAAAACCTGTCTGTCTTTCAACGCTATTAGCAATCATCATCCTAACATTGGTACCTGATTATGTTAAGAACTATCAGTTGACATTTGAAAATGTCTTTATTGTGAAGAGGTTACCTTTGTAATATAGCAAAATTTAAACTGTATGTATTGCTGTGGTTCAGTCAGTAAAGAATTATGTAAGTTGATTAAAATATTATAAAATATACTGAAAAGGACAGTGTTTTAGGAGTGCTCATTTATCACTTACTGTGATGTTACAGATTTTGTTGATTATAGTTTTGTTTGTCTCATTAAATGAACTTAAATCAATTATGTAATTGTCTAATTACAGCCCACTTAGTGCAAAAACAAAACCTTTAGGATCAAGAGATGTTTTGCCAAATAATCGTCAACTTTATGAGATGATCCTTACATATAACTTTCATCAAGTAAGTGTCTGTTTAATAAAGTATACCCTTACAGTGAACTGTTGTGTTTTGTTTGTGAATCATAAAATTAGAAATGGAAGGTATATTTAGTATATCTACAAAATAGAATCAAGTAATTAACTGGTTAATTTGAAGTTATTCTTTGGGAAATTATAATTTGTAATGATATAAGTACCATTCAAGTTTGAAGTCACAAATTCTAATTTGTGGTGACCTAGCCTTTGAGCCTTAGTTTTTGTAATCACTGACACCTATTCAGTGGTACCTGCCCAGTGGTCAGATGTCTGATCAGTGCCCGATGCCTACTCATTACAGTAGTAGTGGGCCTGCGCACTTTCTACGAAGCAGGCACCGGAGCAGTGAGACAAAAGAGTAACTCCTAGGTTGAAGGTAAAGGTAGCTGAGGCTAGTGTAAATGGATCAGAGAATTTGCGTAGGATCTGTAAGAATTCAGGAAAACTCATATTGAAGCATATTATGGATTTGGTTTTAATGTTCAAGAGGTGATTGATTTCAGTGAATTGTCAAATTACAATTTTATAAAGTAAAATATATATTGCTTTATTAATGAATACACATAGCTAGGTTTGTATTTTTTAAAGGTACAAAAGAGGAGTACCTTTTATTAGTGCCGAAATACTGAAAGTTCTACAGTTTTAAAATTGGCTACCACAAGAAAATATTTTAATACTTTCAATGTAAAAGTCTCATCAATAACAATATTATAAACCTACTTTAGAAATCATGTAAACCATTTAAGTAATTCTTAATTTTTTTATAGCCCAAGAGCGGGGAAGTAACGCCAAGCTGCCCACTACTTTGTGAATTATTATATGAATCAGAATTTGACAGCCAACTGTGGATTATATTTGACCAAAATAAAAGACAGATGGGTTCGGGCGATGCCTATCCACATCAGGTATAAAATTGGCAGTGATTTTTAGAATTAACAGAAGCTGTTTCCTGAACTAATGAATTCCTGATTTCTTGTTATGGTAATATCGGGTTTTTCTTTTAATGCTGTAGTTTTGCATTTAGTACTTTGACACATCACTAGAAGCTCAGTTGTCTGTTGTAGAACAGACTGGGACAGTGTAGTTTTCAGCCGTGTAGTTCAGCTGAAGTAAATTTTGGGGTAGAGGAGAGCAAGGATGACGTAGACACTGGCCAGCACAGCTTTTATTTTTGGTATTTCTCCTTTCCACTCACTGCTTCTACTCGTCTGAAGGTTGACAGCAAATCATCTGTTATTTGAGCACCTTGAAATGATCCCAGGTCTGAGCTGGATAAAGAGCACTGCAGCAGTGCCAAATGTCTTTACTTTATAGAACTTTCAAATTTATTTCTTCGTGGGATAGCTATGTATGGAGCAACTCACTGTATGCCAAGCAGTGTGCTTGGCACTGTTGTATTGAAAGAAAAAAAACTTATAATTTACAGAAAATTTATCCCTGATTGAAATATTGTTACAAAGAAATGAGGTATTTCCTATAACATTTACAATTTTGTGCTAAATAATGAAAATAACTTATGCGGGGGTTTTTTCAGTTAGTCATTCAAGGAATGATTTCCTTTTTTTCTCAAAGCAAGCCCCAGCCACACCTCTTCAGTACACACTGGGTTATGCAGTGCCATTACTTGGGTTGCTTTTAAAATCTCCTTAGAAGAATTTGCTGATGTAGAATACAGCATCCATTCTCTCGAGCAGTTAGCTAGGTGGAGCATAGTAGATTTGTATTCATGATCTCTATTGGCTCCATTTTTCCTGTGCTCAAGAAAGGGGTGTGATGTTTTGAATATAACAGAGATTACCAGTTATGTGTATACACACATGTATATATCTGTCTTAGATTAAATAGAACCTCAATTTTGCTAATTTTTGGTGTTTTAGACATGTCTCTGAGCGACCATGAACAACAACAAAAAAATCATTGCTTTTTTTCAGTCTGGAGCTTTTTTCAGACTGATTTAGCTGAGAACATGGGAGTTGCCTGTAGTTGTGGGGAAAAGGAGGGCTTGGGAGTCATACCTGCCTTTGGCTTCCTTATCCTTTACTCTGTATGTAACCTTGGACAGTTCACTTGATGTCCGTGGCCTTGCTTGCTCACCTGCACAGTGATATACACAATTGTGTGCATATCATTGTGTGTGTAGCAACTTGCACTGTACCTCACGTACTGTAAGCACTCTGTAAGTGATAACTGTTCCTGTTTATCCTCTTACAATAATTTCTGTTTACTTGGCTAAACTTTATTTTTCACAAATGTTGTTTTTTCTTTTTTAGTATTCCATGAAACTGGAGAAAGGAGATTATACAGTTCGACTACAGATTCGTCATGAGCAAATCAGTGATTTGGAACGTCTTAAAGATCTTCCATTTATTGTTTCTCATAGGTTGTCTAATACCTTGAGCTTAGATATTCACGAAAATCATAGCCTTGCACTTCTAGGAAAGAAGAAATCAAGTAATTTAACACTACCACCCAAATATAACCAGCCATTCTTTGTTACTTCCTTACCTGATGACAAGTAAGCGATAACATTGCTTCCATTTAATGCCCATCTTATACACTGTAGTCTATTGATGCTAGTTTATTATATTAGGCTAAATTTATGATATGTTGTTATTACCATTTTAGACTAAGGTTATTTCTCCCTTTGATTTTTGAAATCTTAGCTGTGGGAATTATTTCAGAATGCAGGTGTTTTGATGTTTTCCCCTAATTATCCTTGTGAAACTTGCTCATTTGTTCTTTTTCTCTTTTGAATCTTAGAATACCTAAAGGGGCAGGACCTGGATGCTACCTTTCAGGATCCTTAACATTGTCCAAAACTGAACTTGGAAAGAAAGCTGTAAGTAGTAGGTTTTTTTTTACACTGAAATTACCTGTTCAAAATGTCCATTTCTTAAAAGATGGGAATTCCACATTTCAGAATGGGTAAAAGAGAAGATCTCCTTGGCCAAAAAAAATTAATAGTTTTTTCTCAAGTTGCTAGTAAAGGTCAATTAATATTTGGTTGTATTTTAAAGTATTTAGTATTCTTTTTCCCAACGCTAAGTTACTCTGGCCTTCAACCTCCTACCTTGCATGGCTAATATACTTGAACTTCTGTGAAACATAGATCCAAATTAAACTTGGCTTAAGTGAATAAGATGTTTAAAATTAGAGCATTTTACAGAATTTTAACCAACATAATAGTGTGGATACAGGAATAGATCAGATCTTTTTGGGTTATTTCTAAAAATCCGTCAGAGCAATTATTACTAATAAATGACATTTTTCACACTTATACAAATATTTCTCTTGTTGCAATTTTCCATAATTATGTAGATAATATGAGGTATTTCTTTTGGTATTGCCTTTTATAGTTTCAAAATTATGCTTTTTTGTTAAAAACATGTTTCCGGTTGTTACATTTTAGAGATAAATGTTACAGTTTGATAAGTACTTGTTTTAGTTTTTCCATCTGTTTTCATTACAAATTTATTATGAGAATAGTGTTTAGCTCTATCACCTTTTATATTGTTTTAGCTCAATGCCAGTAAAAGTTGTCATTCTTACAGTTTTGCATTTCTCTTTAGTGTTAGTTCTTACAGAGTAAGCCTACCACACATAATGTTGAAACCCATAAATGCTGTTATCAAAATGAATAGATTTCGTACATCTTAAAAAGTACACTTCTTGCTCTATTGAATGAAGATCATTTATTTACTGCCATAGAAACGTAACTTAGGAATTTGTGGCTTAGAAAAAGTTGTTTGCCCTGACATTTCTTGAGTCTCATTTCAGTCTACTATTTATTTATATATAGTGTATTTAGTGTCATTTGAAATGAATCAGTAGTTAATGATATTGGAAGTTATAGATGCACTGATTTAAGAAATCCTAGTAGTCTTGTTTTGTAGACTTGATTTCCTGGGCAGCACATCTGCTTCCTTTGTGGTGTTTCAGCAGTGGGGCTTCAGAAATGAGGTTCACACCCAGATCACTCTTCTCAAGTGTCCACTTCCTTGTGATGAGTATCACAGAAGAGCATTGTTATTAAAAGTATGCTTTTAGCAATTCAGAGATAGTTACTTCCTTGCTGCAGTTTTTCAGAGGCAGTTGTGAAATTATAAATGTGAGATGAACTATAGTTATTACTTGTCAGGTAATTACTTATGAAGGTAGATTTTCTTGAGCGAGAGCAAAAACTTTATACTTAATTATAATTCCCAACACAGTGTTTATTTAAACTTACCTCAATAGTTTTGCATTTCTTACGGTTTTGGTCGCTGGGAAGGTTCATTTACCTCTCTGACTTTCACAGTCCACTTGAATGATGGTTGGCATGTGTGTATGTGTTGTGACATCCTTGAAAATCAGATTCTGGATCGTCAACTAAATTTAATGTTTTCAAAAGTGTTTTGATAACTAATGGATTTTGCTGTATTAAATTTTTGAAATCAGAAGTTGAAAAGAAGCCCTTAGGACATTTCAGTGCATTTTTATTGATAAAATGAAAGTGGCAATGTTGCTTTAATTTAAAAGCCTGCCATCTTGATCATAGACATAACCTTTCTAAGTACTGTGACACATACAGGTGAAACATAAACTGGAAGAAAATTAGACAGGTGGTGTCTCCATCCTGTGTAGATTATGCATGTTTTCTTACAGAATGTCGTTCTAACTCCCAGGGGCAGTCTGCAGCAAAACGACAAGGAAAATTTAAAAAGGTACTGATTGTCAGTTCTTTAAAAAGATGTCTTAAAGCCTTATTCGCATATTAGTTAAAGTTTTTTTTCTGTCACTATTATAAATCTTTTTTAAAAACAAATCTCTCCCTTAGTTTCCTTTCTTTAAATTGTGCAGTATAGTGCTTTTAGCTTATCATTGTTGACATACTGCTTTCCTAAAGTATATATTCCTACCACAAATTGCTGGAAGACCCCTGTTTTATATGTCTATAGAAAAAAATTTAATGCTATTCATTTCTTACTACAGTCACGATACTAAGTGATAAGATTTGAAAATTTGCATATCTAAAATTCTATAGAGAGATGATTTTTTTTCCAGTTGTATAAGCCAAAACAATTATTTTTAAAGTATAAAAGCATTCTTAAATTGAATGACTTGATTTAAAAATATTATTAACATATTTCAAGTGAGGTTTATTCCTCTCTCTTGAGTCTTAGTTCTGGCAGGGCAGAAAGACAGAGTAGTAGATAAGCAGGAACAGAAATAAGGAGTGTTGACCCAAAATTTAAACTTACACTAAGATCATAAGCAAATTTTCAAACCGTAACTAGTAAGTGATCTGGTCGGTTTCCCTGCAACTTATTAGACTATCTCCTTTTGACTGCTTGAGCCAAAGTTAACTCAAAAAAGAAAAATTCTAGTTCAAGTCTGCTTTAGAGAAAGAGATACATATTCTGTGAGCTCTCTGGTGAAAACCTGCTGATATCATTCATCATCTAGTGGTTTCTCGCTTTCAAGCAGGAAGGATTGTAGTGGAAGAAATAGCATTATAAGGTAGAAAAAAAGGTAACCTGTGTTTCTTAATTTATAGCGATATGAAACGGAATCACCATTTTATTTTATTGGAATTTAGTAAAATTCCTTTATTAAAAAGACTTCTGAAATGTCCATATTAAAATGTGATGATAAATACTTTGTTAGAACAGTACACCACTGGGAATCATCTTTACAGATTAAAAAATAATATTAACTACTCTGTAGACCAGCATTTCTCAACTGAGTGACTTGATCCATTTGTGGGCCATGTACATTCATATAACAAAACATCACCAGCATCAAAACGAAAACAGAATAAAATAGGAAATGTCAGTCATCAAACTCATAAAACTGGAATTTCATTTTATCTGTAGATTGTTTATCTTCGGGTCATAATGAAAATAGTTTGCAAGCCACTGCTTTAGAGAATGAGGAAAAAATATTCTAGGAATCCATTGAAAATAGATAATGCACGTATCACAAAGGCATAGTGTTTTTTTTTTTATTCCTATATATTTTGGGAGTTTTGGTGGATTTTGTTTGAATTAGGTTGTATGAGATAGAAAATTGACAAATGAATAGGAAGATTATTATTACTTGATGGTTAGTAAAGCTTTGTATAAAGAACCCAGCAGCTAGAGTTAACTTCTTCCCATCTCAATCTTCAGTGTGAGTACACATGAAGCTCTTATTTTAAAAATAATCATGATATATTTATAGTCATATTACCAAAAAAAAAAAAAAACATATAAATGTATTGTCTGAACAAAATACCAACTAGCTTTTTGTGTGGACTTGTTCTCCGAGTTTCGGTGACTTTTGATTTGAAAATGTATGTTACCCTTTTTTAAGCTCATTGTAATATGAAAGTATATAGTTACTTTTAACAGATAATCAATAGCATTCAAAAATATTAATCTTTAAAATAGCTATTTTAGTTTGTGTGGAGGTATTACAATTTTGAATTTAGTTATAATTTAAGAACTAGGAAAACTATCATTTTTTAATCAAAATTTAATTGGTGGACTTTCATGTTGCCCAAAGAATAGTTTTTGGTTTTGCAGGTTTGGCTGTCTAAATACCATTCAAGCACTGTTGAAATACTTTGTGAATAGCTAGAATGGTATTTTTTTAAAAACACTTATTGTTAAGTATCTACTGTAGAGAACTTGAGCATTTCTGTTGTGAAGATTCTTCTTGATTATGTTTTTAAATCATAATCAAGATTTCTCAAGATTAATGGTACAAAATCATTTCTATTAAATTAACCTTATGCTAAGTAATTGGGAAGTGAGTTGTAAAAATACTTATTGTCAAAAAGAACAGATGACCATGATAAAACAAATGAAAAATAACTTCCTTTTTCTTTTCATTAGTGATTAAAACTACCGTATACATAATTTTTAGTAATAAAAATTCTTGTCCTGAAATACTTTATAAATTTATATTAACATTTATAATTTCTAATTTGATATATTTAATATGTAAAATGTTGCTTATAAAAACGTGATACACACACACACACAACCCCAGTCATTCATCATACATTTTCCCTGTGTTTAGTGGTAGTTTATGATTGTTGTCATATAGGGTTTATTCCTATTTATGGATCTTGGTTAGAGTTCATTGTTAATCATAAATTAATCTTAACGGATTGCTCATTTTAAATTCAATTCTATGTATTCTCTTCTGTACTAAAACATAATAGCAGATGCCTTACCTCTGAGCTTCAGGAGAATTGCCCCGCGACAGAGGCTTCCCATCTGGAAGTTTCTCTCTCTCCTAATCAGGCAAGGAGGGGAAGCTAAGGAAGGCTCAGGTTAGGTTAGCGTGAATGGAGACAGCCTAGTTTCCTCCTCCAGGCAAGTGTCATTCACATTGTAGCATACTGAATGGCACAGAATCATGATTCCAGGGAGAATAGGACCCTATTAACAGTGTAAATGTTGCGGGCCACTTATACCTTTAATTCTTAGGTGTGTTGTCTATGCTATACAGATGACACTGAAGCAGTCTGTTCACATAGGAACCTGGTGGTAAATTATCAACTTAAATTTTGCAGACACTTTAACCTGGCTTTGCCCAGGGCAGTGCCCACCTAAGAGAGTCTCAAGGAGAAAAGATGGGTGGCAGGGTCCAGAAGGAGCTAGCCCAAGCAAAATACCTGTTTCCTTTTCCCAGTCTCATGCTTCACATAAGATCTTTGCTTGCAGGCTCTGGCTCTCTAACCTCAGAGGGATTGAGAGAGAGACAGAGAGAGAGAGACAGAGAGAGAGAGACAGAGAGAGAGAAAGAAGAGAGGGGCACCCACATGGCTAAAAGTGGATTGAGAGAGAGAGACAGAGAGAGAGAAAGAAGAGAGGGGCACCCACATGGCTAAAAGTGGATTTTTTGTGTGATTATTTCACATCAGTGGTTTTCTGTGCTTAAAATGAGTCATGTTGAAATAATAATTATTTTATGTTGGAATATTATTAGAAGAACCACAACAGCAGTTCCTTATATTTACTATTATAATTATACTCCAAAATAAAGTTTAATTGGGAAAATTGTTTAAATGGACATATTTCTGTAGTATTTACACCTAAAAATTTGGGGGAAGGTGGGAGCTTGCTGTACTATTTTTTAACTCAACCTGTGTAAAGGTTTTTCTGAAATTACTGTGATTAGAGCAGAGAAAGTATTTTTGGTAACATAACTTATTCCAATTTTAGACATTTTTTAATTAAAACAAATATAAGAATTTAGCAGCATTTTTAATGTAAACCTGAAGACAGAATTTGAGAAATTGGCTTAATAAATAGTGATTTAATTAAGGACATTAGTTATTGTCCTAAAATCGGAACTAGCAAGTATAACATATGATTTCATTTCCCAGAGAATGCATTACTTTTCATAAGACTTACGTGCTTTAATAAAATAGATGGAAATAGATGTAATTAGATATAATTGCACATTGCTCTCTTCAAAGCAAAACTTTTCAAATGAACTATCCATACTTGTTTACTTCCCATTCTCTCTTCCTCTCTTATTTAGTCAGCCCTTATCCCCCAGCTGTCCACTGAACTCCCTGCTGCCAGGCTCCAGTTATTTCATTCTCTGTCTTGTGTGGTGTAACCCTCTCAGCTACAGTCTTCAGTTGACCACTCCCTCTTTCTTCAGGCTGGCTTTTCTCAGGGTTGCCATGACCACACATTCTCTCTGGATTCTGCCTCTTTCTCTCACAGAGCATCTAGGTAGTAGAAGGCCTTGGACCAAGTCCTGAACTCACCCTTTCCTCACCCCCCACCCCAACCCCCATCTAGTCTTATTCATCTACTCGTTTAAAACATCATCAGCAAGCACTGTTGGCTCTGCCCTCCCAGAACATCTCAAATCCATTCATTTCTTTCTACAGCCTGTTGCTTAGTTCAAGGCAGTGTTGGCATGCCTAGGTTTGCTTCCTAATTTGTTTTCCACTTTCACCTTCTATCATCCATTCTATAAGCAGTATCAAGAGTTACTAAGAACAGTGCAAAACTAAATCCATACAGGATCCAGAGTCATTAAACAAAAAGCAAAACTCTTTAATCGTGTCACCGCCTTGCATAAAACTCTTCTGGTAGGCTTGCTATTGCCCTTAGAATACAGTTTATGTATTTTTTACCGTATTCTATCAACCTTACTTAATATGGCCTCTGCCTATTTGCTCAGTACATACAGTTGTGCTCACCACATACCAAGTTCAGGTGTGTGCACATGCTCGTCTTCAACTTTCAAATACTTCTTCCTGTCCTCATTTGAGGTTCATTTATTTAGGTCATTTCAGTTCATTTAGATCAGATGAGACCTTTAGAGTGGCTTTCCATAACCACTTTGTCTCCACTGGTTCCCACACCTTACCTAGCAGTCACTCGCTCAGTATCTCTTTATTCTATTTCATTTTCTTCAAATCATGCATTAATATCTGAAATTACTTATTTCTATGTTTGTCTGTGTTCTCCCACTGGAATGTATGTTCCCTGAGGGCAAGAAAGGGCCTTGTTTGCTTTGTTCTTCACTTGTGAGAGTTCGTTACTTGGCACATCACAGGCTTAATGAGTCCTGTTGACTGAATGAAGAAATAAATTTCTCTTTCAATTTACTTGGAGAGAAAAGAGGATTTTAAAAAAATTTTTGTTTATTTTTGGGTTTTTTTTTACTAACTTATTTCCTCTCCTCAGATATAAAATGTGGAGAGTACAATATACTTTTATAATTAGTCGATCAAGTAAAACTAAGACTGCCAAGTATATTCAAATAGAGAAAAAGTTTATTATTAATCTCCTTTATTTTAAAGGAGACATTAGAAGAATTGGTACTTTAAAGTTGGGGAGAAAATTACTTTGATTGCAGATTGGAATTTTTTATGTATTGTGGTGCCTTAGAGTCTGGAATACAGTGTAGTACAACTCAGGTGCAGCCCATGTTATGTGATATTCAGATATTGAAGATGATTTTAAAATATGTAAAATTAAGCAGGTTAATCTAAGACTGTCTGTCTCTCCACATTCATAGGATGTAATTCCTGTTCATTACTACCTAATATCTCCACCAACAAAGACCAAGAATGGCAGCAAAGATAAGGAAAAAGATTCTGAAAAAGAGAAGGATTTAAAAGAAGAGTTTACTGAAGCATTAAGAGATCTTAAAATTCAGTGGATGACAAAGTAAGTATTTAGTGAATTTTAATCCTCTTAAGTGTTTTCTTTTCCTATTTCCAGCATTATTGCGTGTATATGCATTGGCTATATTCAAAAATGTTAACAGTGGTAGGATTACACATACTTTAAATTTCCTTATATTTTTATTCCCTTTTGTGATAAGAATTCGTTTAATATTTTAATCACTTACTCTGATTTGCTCTTGGAGAAGAATTTTGTTGGGAGATATAAAAAAAATAATAAAAATCTCTTTTTGCCCACTCTGCAAAGACAATCACTGTCCTGTTATTATTTGTCTCTGTATTTATACATAGTAGTGTGAATGATATTGTGTCCTACTTTTCCAGTTCCTTATTTGTTTATGAGCATTTTCTATGCCATTTAATAGTCCTTTAGAATACTATTTTTAATGACTATGTTGCATATGGTACTGTGGATGAAATATAACCTATTGAAATACTTTATTTGTCACATGTTTATAGATTTTCTTTATAATGTGATGGATATTTTTATACATATTTTTTTTATTTCCATCAAATAGCATCTTAAAAGTATAATTATTGAATCCAAAATACTAATTTTTAAAAATCGTCTTATGTTTTGCCAATTGCTTTCCAGAGTGGATATAACAATTTATACTCCATCCAGTAGTGTATGATGGGGCCTATGTCTCTTCCTGTACTTTTGCCAGCAGAGAGCCATATAATTAAAACTAGAGCCTTGCTAGTATAAGATGCAAAAAGAAAAGGCCATTATTGCAAGTCTTAAACTGCATTTTTTTAGCTATTATTAAATTTGAGCTCTTTGAGTGTTATTTCATTCTTCATATAGCGTCTGTGAGTTGAACATGTTCTTTACTCATTTCTCTATTGACACATCAGATTTTTCTGTCTTTACAGTCATGAGGTCTTACAGAGAACAGACATCATTGTATTGTAGAAATAATTCCCAGGGATTGATTCCTTATAATGTCAGTCCACATTCAAACCTACCTTTCCACTTAAAACTAGGACCTGTCCTATCTGCACCAGAAGTTGAAGTCTTTAGGTCCGTCTCTGGCTGATGGTAGGATGTAATAAACAGTTGAAAATACAATGTAGATCCTTCAACAGTGAGATTGCAGAGATTGACTTCTGGCATAATGGTGGGTGATGTAGAAACTTTATTCCAGACTGGTTCCCCTCAGCTCCCAGTCTGAGGACTTTCTTCCTGGGAGGAGCAGGATTTCGGCATTTCTCTTCCAGCCCAGCCACCAGTTGCTGAGGCTAATGTGGTTGAGAGGTGGGGGCTTCCTTCTTCTGCTCAGCTCTACTTGTAAAGTGGAGGGTCTGCCTCAGGTATGGCACTGCTGGGGCCTCAGTCACCCCTGCCCCAGCTCAAGAGGCAGTGGTTCCATGCCAGGCAAGGCAAGCCGAGAACACTACCGGCTGCTACTCCCCCCTCCATGTAATAAGGAAGAGTTGACATAATTTCATTGAACTTCCTCATCTGGAAACATGGAATGTCTCGTCATTCATACAAGACTTCAGATTTTTTAGAAAAGTTTAAATTTTTCTTCTTATATATAGGTCTTGGACATTTCTAGATCTTCTATTTTTTCTTGATATTTGTGAATGTGTTTTTCCCCTCCTTTTTTTTAAATCTAGTTATAGCTGATACGTAGGAAAGCTGTTGATGCTTATTTTTATCTTCCATCATGTTGAACTCTTAAATAATTTTCATTTTGATTTTTTTTTTCTTGGTAAGCATATTTATACTATCTACAAATAATGATAATCCTTGTCAGCAAGTGTACTTATAGTTCAGATTGATGCCTTAGGTTATTGACTGGAACTTCAACATAATGTTAAATAACATGAAAGATGGAAATTCTTTTTCTAAAAGAAATTAAATAATGAATGTTTTCTCTTTCTTATGTACCTAGGCTGGATTCTGGTGATATTTATAATGAATTGAAAGAAACATATCCTAATTATCTTCCTCTGTACGTTGCTCGACTTCATCAATTGGATGCTGAAAAGGTTGGGCATGTTCATTTTTAATATTTTATTATATAAAAAATATCTTATTTTTTTGGTAATATTAGATAAGGTTCGTATTTTGTATTAAAGGACAGCCTTATATTTGTCTTCTGCTCTTGCTGACTAAAAATGTGTTTACTCAAATTGAGCCTTCTATTGAAGCTCTTTTCATTTAAGCTGGTTACAAAATAGGCCATCACTGTGAGTTTAGGATTCTCACTCACATTTTTGGTCAGTGGGAGGAGTAGATACCCTAAGGATTGCTTTTTTAACTTTAACCTAAAGAGCAAGGAACAGAAGGCCAGTGGTCCTGGCCTGCTGCAAATCTAAACACCTTCAGCAAAAGAAGAACCCCTATTTTGTGTTAACTTTGTTCGTGATTCTCGCTTTTAAGAATTAGCCATAGTTCCAGACTTTCTTAACATGGGCGAGCTCTCATTAGTAACCATGGCAGTAGGAAAGCTGTATTCAACTAAAAATTATCAAGGGTTCAGTGTGAACTGGACGTGTTGAAAGGAGACCTCTAAAAGACTTGAACAAGAAAGAAACAACTTGCTGGGAACGCACAGACACCATGATAATCAGACACCATAACACCATGTTAGTTATATTCTTGTTGACTCCCATGTTCGTGTTTTAAATAATAAATTAAAAGAATTTATTTCATCAGCGAGTGCTTTTTTCTCTTTTCATGTGGCATGGGACTGAAGCAACATAGCTGATCTCTAAAATCTTTCCTTAAGATACCCAGAAAAGGAATTGCCTTTGTAGAAAACACTTTACGTGTTTATGAACTTTATATTTTGCTAGGTGTTATTGTTTACTGCCAGCAGGGAATGTAAATTAGGTATTTTCCTGCCCGTGCTCAGCTTTTGTAGATATGCTAACAATTACAAAGCTCTCACAAGAAGATAGCGCTGAGCCCTGGGCTGCATATAGACTATGTAGTCCCCTCACACTGGATTTGAGACAAGCAAAAATGCTGCAGTATATTCATTGAAACATCCTTTTTTTTTTTCTTTTTCTGTTTTTTTTCTTCCCCAGGAACGAATGAAAAGACTTAATGAAATTGTTGAAGCTGCAAATGCTGTTATTTCTCATATAGATCAAACGGCCCTAGCAGTTTATATTGCAATGAAGACTGACCCCAGGCCCGATGCAGCTCTTATAAAAAAGTACCTAACCAGTAAATAATCTTTCTTGCATCTCATTTCTTTTTTTAAAAGTAGGGATTGATATTATTGAGAATATTCTTATTTCCTGGTATTTGTTATATCCTTATTAGAGTTAGCAACATTTAGATATTCCCTCCTTAGATAGTTAGTAATAATTTTCTCCAGTCATTTAAGATTAAGCAAAAGAAAAGTAGTTTGCTTTCTCTACCATTAGATGCTGTCATGGTGGAGAGTTTTGAGTAGCTGTAATCAAGCTGTCTAGGCCCTTGGGGATTTGTATGAACTGGATGTGTGGAGAGGGCAAACACATAATACCCTAAAAAATTAACCTTTAAACTGTTTATCACCAATAGCAAGAAAAACCCCATATTTAGTTTGCAATGCCTAGAACGGAGAGGCTTAGCTAGGTGTGTGAGTGAGTGGTGCGGTTCCTTCCATGGGAGAGTGGGTTTCCATAAGTTGGTGTAATGGCCCCACAGCTCTCACTTTCACCCTTCCATGTACCCTCACCTCAGAGTGACTATCACTTCGGTTTATTTTCATCCCAGGGAGTCATTAATTTACAAGGGTAGATATCCTCATTTTCTCATAGTTATAATAACTAATAAACTGAAACTGTTCAGGATGCCTAAAAGTACTATAATTTCGCTTAAAGATTCCATCTCCTCCCATCAGAATATTTTTTTCTATATACAGTAAAATACCTGAATTTGAAACTGCTAGAACTCTTGGCATGACATGGTTCATACTGATATTATAGATCTTATGAATCTTACAAGCAGTGGTTTTCAAGCGGAATAAAATTTGTTGAAGATGGTTCTTGGCTATTGTCAGCACCCTTTCACACTTTCCAAAGGAGCAATCTCAAAACATTGCCATTTGTTGTTGTTACTGTTAATAACAGTAACAGTGAAAAGTGTAGCCCCCGTTTATAAAGTGCCAATTATGCATAAGGAATTACTTGGGGCATTTTAAATACAATGTCTCATTTAAATTTAATCCTCTAAACATGCAAAGCAGGGACATTTCTACCCCATTAAAAAATTTTTTTTTAAATATTATTATTTTTTATTAGTTTCAGGTGTACAAAACAATGTAATAGACATTTACACCCCTCACAAAGTGATAACCCCCTCCCCCAATCTACTACCTCTCTGACATTGTAGCTGTTACAATTCCATTGCCTATGCCCTATGCTGTACTCCACATCCTGTGATTATGTACATATATATTAAGTTATAGTTGACATTCAATATTATGCAGCTTCAGGTTTTATAGAAGAGGAAGCTGAAGTTCTGAGAGATTAAAGGACTTGCCTATGGTAACAGTAGTAGGAAGTCGGAAAGCCAGGATTCAGACCGGGAACCCTCTCCTCAGCCTGCGCCCTTGCACTTCTTGAGCAAATCCTTCTATTCCTCCCTGAATCCTGAGGAGATTACTATATGCCTCATTCTTTTGTCACAGACTCATTGTCTTCACAAGTATCGGTCATGAGTTGGACAAAATGCCTCAAATAAGCAAGCATTCTAGAGACTACCACTGTTCCCTGGAGTGCAGGTTATTATATTTCATTCAGTAGTGATTTATTGTCTGTTTTGTGCCAGGCAGTTGGAATACGTTAGAAGAAAACAAAGATGCCTGCTCTGGAGCACGCAGTTTATTTACCACAGTGATTAAGGGTGGGGATTCCAGAACCAGACTCTTAAGTAACTTAGAATCCTGGAGTTGCCACTTCCTAACTATAGGACCTTGAACAAATCAGTTTATTTCTCTGTGCCTCCGTTACTTCCTTTGCAAAATGATGGGGGTCATTAATAGTATCTTACTTGTAGAATTATGAGTATAAATGAGTTCATATGTTAAAATGCTAAAACAGTGGCTGGCACATTCAGAGTAAGCATTATATTTGTTTGCTCTATTTATGCATATAAGTTCATGACTGGGAGAACCTCTGTAGGTCTGTACATACACAGAGGCAAATATGTAATAAATGCTATTTGTAAGAAATCTAAATACTTTATCAGTTACTGTTCTGATTCAGAGTTATGTAGCTAACAGAATTTAGAACCAAATAATGTTTCAGCTCTATTGCTTATGGCATTCTGTTTCAACCAAGTCCAGCTGTCCTAGCTCATGTAATCTGTCTGTGTAAAATAGTGGCTCATTTGATGTTTGTTAGAAGTAAGGAATTTTATTTGATGTACAGTACACATGTATATACATGGCTATACAAGATATCTGCATTGTAAATACCAAGCAGGAGAATGCATGAATTTAATTTCAGATAAGGCTGTACTTTTAAACAACTTTTACTGACATGTGAAATGTTTTTCAATTTGGTGTGCAGTGACATGGACAAACAAAAATCCACCCTCGTAGATGCCCTTTGTAGAAAAGGATGTGCGCTGGCCGACCATCTTCTTCACACACAGGATGAAGATGGGGCTGTGTCAAGCGACGCGGAAGGAAGAGAGGAGGAGGGAGAAAGTACTTTGGATTCTCTGACAGAAACTTTTTGGGAAACTACAAAGTGGACTGATCTTTTTGACAATAAGGTAACCTCTCTGCTTCTTGTTTTTCTGCAGTTCTTGGGGGTTACTTCACAAACTCCTCTCGGGCCCCGTTGCCTACTGTTTACTGTTTTCCAGATGGCTGGCCGGAAGAAGAGAATAATTGGAATGAGGCTAAGCTTGTCTCTGAAGAAGATATGTTTAGTGGTACCTCATATTTGTCTTAACCTGTTTTTAAATCATTTTTTACTGTTATTTTCTCTTTCTGCAAAGTGGCCATTTAGGCACACTAATTTGGAAAACGGTTTAGGAACATATGTAGTGGTCTTTTGATTAAGCCAGCCAGTTATATTTGAAGCTAAAATTAAGAACATCTTTTAAACTATCTTTGTGCCTTCCCACATCTATTTAAGTGCTAATTTGTGGGGGATGGAAGGGGGGCAGGTATTCTGATTAGTTTAGATGTTATTTTTATCAAAACTCTTTGACTTTTAAATAATTACCAACTTGATTTATAGCTGATCAGTTTTAAAACCCAGTTTATAAAAAGTACATTGATGAACTTTTTGGATTTTGGTTATAAAAACAGTTTTAAGTCCCTTATAGCTCTCTACTATAACTCTTACAGTAGAGATTATAGAACTGCAAGTTTTTGCCAATTTTCCTCTCCTCTAGAGAGAAAAACAAAGTAAATGAAATCAGTGGGATTCTCCTCACCCAGCACAAGCAATTATTTTGTTTTAGTCGACAGATGCTTGTTTTCAGCATTAACTATTGTAATTTCTAGGAAAGAACTCTGGAAGTAGGAGAAAAATTCTTCCTATATGCTTCAGGTTTTGCTACTGTAAGACAGTAGTGCTTATGTAGAAAGCAGTAAGCTATATGCAGGAAACTGCACCAGAGGTTAAGAATTTGGATCTGAAATCAGACCCCTGGAGTTTGAATCCTGCCTCTACCACTTTTATGTGTGTGTGGCCTCAGTTTCTAATCTATTGAATTAGGATAGTGACACTACCTACATAGGCTTTTATTAATGAGTATTAAGCGCATGGGAGGACCTCATCAGTATTTGCTGTTCAAAACACTGCAAAAACTTTGCTGGTGAAAAAAAGATGAATAAGAACCTGGTCCAACAGAGTTGATGAACATCATGATAAAATTATTGTAAATAATTCTCGTTTGCCATGGTACTGTTGTGTTAGGGGCCATGCATTATTTTACCTGTCTGTTTACTGTGTTCATAACAACAATTATTGAACACTTTGCTTGGCTCTGGAATACAAATAAATGTGACAGGATTTCTTTCTTTGAGAACATTTCCCACATTCTAAAAGTGGAGGCCAGAAATGTATATAAATGGTTACAAGTGTATTTAACAGAGACAGTAATTAAAGGCACAAAACTTGCATTAAAGGAAATAAGTTGAAAGTAAGAACATGTTTGTATAATCTCATACTTATTTTTACTTTTATCTTTTTCAATTTCGATAATTTATAATAACTATAGTTTTGTATTTCTATTATACTTTGCATTTTTATGTTAGCCCTGCTTTCTTTTTCATGAAGAGGTGTTTTGGTATGGATTCCAACAGCTAGTGATTTATAATAATTTTCTTTCCCAAGAAATTATCTGTTCTGTGGAATACTCACCTCTTTTGAAGACATTAATTGTTCTTTTAAAAGCTTTTGAACTTTACTTGATGTAACATGTTTATTTTAAAAGCTATACTTCTATAAAAGCCTTAATTCTTTTATTATTAAAGCTACATGCTTTAAAATGTAAATATCTCATAAATAAGCTTTATTTTGTTTTATGTTATAGGTTTTGACATTTGCATACAAGCATGCATTAGTAAATAAAATGTATGGGAGAGGCCTTAAATTTGCAACTAAACTTGTGGAAGAAAAACCAACAAAAGAAAACTGGAAAAATTGTATTCAAGTAAGTGATATTTAAATTGTCACCATTAAAGGTCACTTCAGTATTATATAGTGAATAAGATAGCTAAAATGCCTCATGGTAGTGATATTATAGTACTGACTTTATCATGACTAATTTTTATTCTAATTAATATAATGTAAACTATAAAATAAATGTATGAGAGACAATAAGCTATTTAAATTTTTAAAATATTTTTCACTCCTGTCCAGAAGTTTAGCCTCAAGTGTTTTCTTTTCCCTCCCCCCCCCCCCCCCCCCCCCCCAGAATATAGACTTTATTACTTGAAGCTTCCAAGTTTAGGGTACATGCTTAGGATTTGATGTCATCAGATGATGACATCAGATGATGTACTAAAATTTCAAAAGTATATTTGTGTATATATTTACACATATAAATAAACAGATTTGCAAACTTTACATGGTTCAGTATTCAAAAAGTACAAAAGGGAATATAGTATAAAGTCTCCTTCCTTTTCTCCAGCCATCAAGTTCTCCAAGGCAGTTACTTTTACCAATTTCTTATGTAGCTTTCCAGAGAGAACTATGTATATACACGCAAATAACATACACTAAGTTAAAATGTATTGTTGTGTAACTGTTAGCCAGTTAGCCATGTCCATATTGTTTTCGACTGCAACATAGCCTCAAATGTTATCAGTATAGGCAAAATAAATTATGAATTTTTATGTAGTTAGAAGATGAAGTTTTCCTTTATGAAGAAAATTAATTGTAAAATGGTTGAACTTTCAGAGTTTTACATTTGATTTTATTCTTCATTTGAGATGATAGTCCATAATGTTATTTTACCATATATCGTATATGCAGAGAAATTCTATGGTTGAGCTTTCTATAGAAGTTAATTGTCAAGTATAAAAACTTACCAAATTCCACAGAAATTATTTTAGCCTCACCTTGCCTTTGAACATGCATGATTGGTTTATGCCTAGAGGATATAGGGAGGTTAGGAGGATATTGGTTGTGCTAAATGCGGCCAGTGGTCTGCTTTTTATATTTAAGGTATGCTTTGGATGTAAAACTGACCAGTGGGTTCCTGTAGAAAATTTTGATTAAACTATATGTTATCTTTATTCTTAGACCCTTTTATGTGTACCTTTACTAGTCAGACCAAATTATACGACATTTTGAATTAGCTCCGTCAGCTCTCTGAATAGACTAAGAGGCCTCTTTCTGGAATTAATTGTTAATATGTTGTGTGTAGTTCTTCTCATCGTTTATGAAGCCAGTGATCCACCCAGACATTCACATCAGAGATGTTTTGTAACTTGTCTCACCTTCACTCTGCTCCTCTACTGTGTATTCTGCACACAGCAGCTGGAAATGATGGCTTTAGACACCCGGTGACTCTCCATCACATTTAGAATAAAACTCAAACTCCTCTCTGTGGCCCATCAGGCCCCATGTGACCTGGCTCCTGCCTTCCTCTCCAGCCATATCTCAAACCACACTTCCCCTGTTCACTCTGCTTCTGCCACACGAGCCTCCTCTGGGCTTGACTAAAACAGCCATGCCCTTTCCCACAGGAGGAACTAACTATTGCAGCTATAGGAGAGCTTTTACCCAGAGAGTAGGTTTCTACCTGTCGTTCAGGTGTCAACAGTGTCACCTCCTCTCTTCTTGACCATCTAACTTCCCATTCACTCTAGTCTATCGTTTTATTTTTACTGTATATGTGATATATATCTTATTTATTTATTTATTCATCTGTTCATTAATTTGCTTCTTTATTATTTGGTTTTCCTGAATAGAACATAAGTTTCCTAAAAGTGGGAAGTGAGTTTGTTCAGTACTGTTTTCCCAATGCCTAGAACAGTGTTTGACTTACAGTGGACACGCAGAAAAAACACTGAATAAAACGAAACTAGGCTGGTCAGAAGAAAGGGAGCAAGTCAGTTAATTGGGAGGAAAAACAGAAAGGTAAGAAGGAAAGTTGGCAGGGATGATAATAATAATGACCAGAATAGGCAGGTTGGTAGGAAAGTTGATTAGTTGATAGTAAGGAGCTTTGGTTGGTAAGAAAGAAGGTGGGCTGGGTGGAAGGCAAGTTCTACATATTACTACTTTATTATTACTAAAGATGTAATACAGAATTTACCCTAAATACTGAATTTGAAAAATCTGTTCTTTGCTTTAATGATACTTTATTGTGTTTCGTTATAGCTGATGAAGTTACTTGGATGGACCCATTGTGCATCTTTTACTGAAAACTGGCTCCCTATCATGTATCCTCCTGATTATTGTGTGTTCTAAAATAGGAACCAAGAGTTTAAATTTTAAAAAAGAAAGTTTTATAGTGAATGGATACAAAAACAAATTTGTGGCATTTTTAGTCTAATGCATGTTTTCATCCGCTATCAAATACTGATTATTAAAATGCTGTGTATTTATCAGAGAACTTGCTGGCGTGTGGCTTCATACATGTAATGTAGACCTCTGACATCATGGTGTTTTCTTAACACCTCACACTGCTGGACTGGGCGACGCCCCAACTGCCAGCACTAGGACTTTGAGTTGGGTTGCAGCTGTTACATGCATGATTGGTTTTGAGCAGTACCTTTTAACTGCAAACCTGTAAAGTTCTATTTTTTATTTTATAAATGAACAGGGTTTTAACATGCTCAACTTTAATTTTTTCAGTTGTATGAAGGCCTTAAAAAAGCTACATTAAGCGTAGCTAAAATTATTTATTGGACTGAAAAAGTAACAGAACTTCACTTCCAGATTTTTTTTTTTAAACATTTACATTCAATTAAGGGGAAAAAAATTAAAGGGGCACAAATGTGTGGCAATTTCTGGAGCATAACTGCCCCCATAAATCTTCATCTTGGAGTTATTTCAGGCCAATTATATTTTAACGTCCTCTTGACATGCAGAGAGCATCAGAATGAACTAATAATACATGTATAAGTGCCAGACAGCTAAATCTTTATCAGGTATTTTAAAGATACACATATGGTATGTTTATTAACGTTGAAATAATGTAAACACGTGAATAAATGTGCAAAACCAAGATCACAATACACCATATGCACTCTGATACCTTAATTGTTTTTGTTTTTTTTTATAAATAATAAAAGTGAATATTGAAGCTTCTTAAAGTTGGTCTTAATTTTTCATAAATAAAATTTGGGATTAGAACAGAAGTAATATATTAAATCTATAGACCAAAAAAATATATCAATGTGAGGTATTTTATTTTATAATGTTTCTTATCGGCTTGCAGTTATTTGAATATATTTCCAGTGCTTATTGTGGTTAACTTTTGTGTATGTTTAACTTTTTATTATTTCTATATTTCTGGCTAGACTTGCTCCTCTCATCCTTCCTCCGTAAAATAAACAGACACCGTAGACAATATTAAAAAGCCTCCACTCACTTACAGCGAATGTGTGTGCGCGTGTGTGTGTTTGTTTTTAAATCGTGTTCCCTTAGAATTTACTACTATAGAAGACCTACCAATAATCTTGTCTAGTCATTCATAATTGTGTTTTGGGCAGTTGACCCTTTTATCTATGAAATATGAAAGTTTTAGAGCCTTTATGAAAAACTACGATAAGCATGCAAACATTTTGCTTACAATTTCTGAACCATCTAGCGTCTAAAGTCCATCTATGAATAGCCACATGCTTTCACCTACACACATACAGGTCCACCTACATATATAGGTTCTGTCCAATAAGGAAATTGAGAAGCTCAGGCAAGCTACGGTGACTTCCCAAGGTCATGCTGATTGGCTGACTGATTAACAACCCAGGTTTTGCCATATCTGGTAAGTACTATCTATTTTCACAGAGCCTCAGAGTCAGCCAGACATGAGAGCCTGGGTCCTTCTCAGTTGTTTTCTGAGGCTATATACAGCTCTACCACCTTTGTGGCCTTCTAGACACCCAGGAATATATATGTCAGAGCTTTCAGAGTCCCTATGAGCATCTCATTTCCCAGCATTTCCTTTTAAGGTTTTTGATTAGCCTCAACTGTTATCCACCATCTCAGGCAGCCACAAAATTATGCAGTTGCCTGTAATTAACTGGACAGACACCCCCTGGGAAAAGGCTTCTGGGCCTACAAGAGATCTGAGTCCAGTCTAATAAAGATGGCCTTGCCATGAGGCCTTGGGAACACCCAGACAAGCCAAGTAATGACAGTTTTCTGGGAATGCAGCTTTGAAGGAGCTCCCAACCGTATTTGGCTCCCGCCAGTGACTTCCAGGCTGCTTGTTTTCAAGATTTCCAGTGGAGCTGGAGATAGGATGGGGTCAGGGCAGTCTGAAATACCAAAGTGCACCGCTCTTACTGAGATTGAGCCATTTTACTTGAGCGAACATGCTTCAGATTGCTACATGACTGGTTAATTTCCAGAGTTCTGAAAAAGGTGCTTCAGACAATTTTTAAGAGTTTCTCCATTGCTTTATTGGAGAATTTTTGAAGGTGCTTTCTCACTGACAAAATGGTCCATTGTTTCACATCACACTTTTTTTTCTTTTTTCTTTTTTTTTAGCATATATTTAGTATCCAATTTAAAGTAGTTTTATGATTAGAAACTTCCTGGTAATACATTTATTTTGAAATACTACCTTGTGAGCTTTATCAAGATATACAGTAAGTTCTACAATCCTTCGAATATGACTTTTTACACAAAACTCAACCAGAGCTCCCTAATTTCTCACTTGATTCCTCAGGTTTTGGGTTTGTTTGTTTGTTTGCTATGTTTTTTAATGTGGAAGGAGAAAGTAAACCCATGGAGCGTTTTGGATATACTCCAAGAAAGGACTGGAGCTCTAGGTACAATGAGTGGCTGGGCCCTCCTGACAGGCCAGGTTGACAGCAGCCGACAACCTACTGCCCTGCTCGGGGCCAGCTGTACCCTGCTCTGCGAAAGGATTGTTTCAGGATCATTTAGAACTGCATTTGTGAGAAGATTTCAAAGAATTAAGCAAGTGTGTAATTTATTTAAAGCTGTATTCTTTAAAGGGTCAAACATCAATAAGAGTTCCAGTATCAAGGCCAGATGTCACCATTTTCACTATACAGATAGGATAGACTACCTGCATTTCCTGTCATGTAAACCAAATTTATTTAGAATCTGACTATGCCAGGTCATATCCAAAATGTGAATAGAATACAAAGCAACTGGAAATGTCTTCTATAATTCTTTAATTTTACGTATGATTTTAAAAGTTACTAACATGCCTCAATGATCTGTGTGCCAAGCTACCTCAAAACGCAGTGGTTTCCAAAAATCTTTTCAGTCGCGAATGTAACTTGGTTGGAGTTTGATCTAAGCTGGGCTTGGCCTGGGTGGTTCTACGCCTGAGTCATTAAAGTGTACAATTTACAGGAAGAACAGAAGATAGAGGGACGTATTAAAGGATACCCTGGTAAAGCTGACAGCATAATGCAACAGGTAGAAATGCTCCAGGACATTCAACTCAGCTTCAACAAATAAAGGGCAAGAGGGAAAGGCAAGATGGAGGGAGAACCTGAAGATCAAAAGAAATTTAAGGGACATGCCAATCAAGCAATCACATGTGGCTCCTTTTTTAGGTCCTGATTCAAACAAACTAAAAATGTCAAAACATTTATGGGACAATTGGAACACATTGGATGTTTAAATATATTAATAATGTAAAAATTTCTATGCAAAATATATTTTTAGATGTGATCTGATTATGGTTTAGATATGAACAGAATATATGGGAGAAAGGATATGTCTGTGTTACTTGCTACAAATTAAAACAGGAGCAGGGCTGGCCAAGTGGCTCAGTTGGTTAAGCGCTCACTCAAGTGTGTGAGCTCTGAGCAACAGCTGTTTGATTCCCGGCCTGAGCTGAGCTGCCAACAGGTGGCAGGATGGCTCAGCTGAAAAAGAAAAAAAAAAATACAGGAGCAGAGAAGTGGGTGGAGGTATAGATGAAACAAGATTTTCCATGAGTTGAAATTGTATATGGTCATGGGGGTTCATAACATTTTTTTGTCTACTTATTTAAAAAACAGCGTCATTGAGCAACAGTTGCCATACAGTAAACTGTACATATCTAAAGTGTACAACTTGTCTATTTTTATATGTTTAAATTTTTCTGTAAGAAAAGTTTGAAGTCAAAAGTTAGGTAATTGCAAACAATCTTGGCTTTTCTAAAAGGGCAGCCCAAGAAGAGATTTAGGAGGCAGATCCCATTACTATAAATTTCTTAATAGATTTGTCTACATTGTGTGCTTGAAAGAGGAAGTTTGAAAGCAAATTTGCATAACATTTGGGACGAACCATGAGGGGGTTTTTTGAGAGCTTTATTATGTTGTATGATTTATACACCATAAAATTCACTGGTACAAGTGCACAGCTCAGTGCCTGTAGTACAACCTTTAACAATCAAACTTGAGAACATTTTCATCATCTGGAAAAGTTCCTTCAACCCCTTTGTAGTCAGCCTCCCCTCTCTCTCTTAGCTCTAGACAACCAATGACCTGCTTTCTATGGCTACAAGTTTGACTTTTCTAGAAATTTGTCTTTTAGTGTAATGTTCTTGCATGTCTTCCATGTTGTGTATATCAAATATTTATTTCTGAGGAATATTCCATTGTGTGATGTTCCACATTATGTTTACCCATTCACTGGTTGCTGGATATTTGAACTCGTCTTTTTTTTAATTTATTTTTTTTATCTGAGCCATCCTGCCACCTGTTGGCAGCTCAGCGGCAGCTCAGCTCGGGCCGGGAATCAAACAGGCAACCCTGTTGCTCAGAGCTCATACTCTTGAGTGAGCTCTTAACCAACTGAGCCACTTGACTAGCCCGATGGATATTTGGATTGTTTATACTTGAAGTCATTATGAATAATGCTGGTATGAAAATTTATGTACAAGTTTTTTTGTGTGTGTGGGCATATGTTTTAATTTTTCTTGGGTAGATAGGAATGAAATTGCTGAATATCTTTTTAACATTTTAAGGAACTATTAAACCGTTTTCCAGAATGATGCTACCATTTTACATTCCCACTAGCAATGTGTGAGAGTTGCCGATTTTGCACCTCCTCAACCCTTGGTATTGTCACCTTTTCAAATTTGGCCATTCTAGTGGTTTGTCATGGTATCTCATTGTGGTTTTAATTTGCATTTCCCTAATAAATGACAAGTTTATTAGATATTTGTCTATTGTCTTTGGTAGAGTTTCTGTTCAAGTTTTTTACCCATTTTTGTTTTCATGGGGTTGTCTGTGTTATTGAGTTGTGAGAGTTCTTTCTATATTTTCGATAAAAGTCTATCAGATACATGTTTTGCAAATATTTTCTTCAGTGTGTTTCTTAATGGTGTCTTGAAGAGCAAAAGTTTAATTCCAATAAGATCCAATTCAACATTTTTTTTTCATGTATGGGTTGTGTTTTTCATGTCTTATCTAAAATATCTTTGTCTAAAGTAACAAAGATCCTATGTTTTGTCTAGAAATTTTACGGTTTTTATAGTTTTAACTCACTTAGGTCTATCATTCATTTTGATTTAATTTTTGCATACGATAGGGAAGATGCAAGGTGTATTGTTTTTCACATGGTAATCAGTTTATTCTACATCACTGGTTTAAAAATCTATACTTTCCCTCATTGAGTTACCTTGGCCCCTTTGTTAAAAATCAATTGACCACATATGCATGGGGCTATTTCTGGACTCCACTCCGTTCCATTGACCTATATGTCAATCCTTATGCAGATATCAATTGATGTGCGTTATACTAAGCAGTGTTTTCTAGATTGACTCATCTTTACCACCCTTGCTTACTGACGGAGAAAAACAAGTATAATTGGGTAGAATAATCGAGTCACCAGGTGTACATCCTGTGCTTGCCACCCATTATCTAGACATTATGAAATATATTCCTGCTGTTCTCCACACTTTTCTTTGGCTTTTGGGAGCCTGATCCTGTATGGTCCATATCCTAAGGAAGAGCATTGTGAAAGGCATGGTTAAGAGAAAGAAATTAAGGCTTCTGCCTTAGGCAAGATGTTTTCTTTTTTTTCTTTCATTTTGGATGGGGGTAGGAGCCACAATAATTTCCTCTAAATTTTTTTTAAGTATTAGTTTCAAAATCTTGGAAGTAGGCTTTTACAATATAGAGCTTACTGTTAGTTTATGATCACACTGTTATTTATCTTAAAAGACAGAAGAAATTCTAATCTCCATCCAGAGGGATTGAAAAGCATTTAAAAACGATCACCAGATGCCTTAGAGATTCATATTCTTAATAGGCAGTATTAATAAAGGAGAAAATAAAGGCAACTACCTCTTTGGAATTATGTCTAGAATCCCCATTTCATCTTTGAATTTATGAATATTTATATTAATTGTTTCACAGTTGTCTTTAAAGTTTAAGAAATAACTGTGCACATGCACGTGCATACATGTGTATTAAGCAATATCAATGTGTATTAGTATTAGCAACCAATACTAATTGCTGTCTCAATTATTACATCTTTGAAATACCTCTTGATTTCTTGCAAAGCAGATCTTCCTACAGGTTCTTCCTTAAGAGTGACTTTACTCTTCTTGGACTTCTCATTTTTATATAATTTTAGAATCAGCTTAACAAGTTCCACAAGAAAAAATAACATGCAAACTGCACGTAATCTGTTGATCAAGTTGGAGAAAATTGACATCTCTAAAATGGCTTCCAGTGCATAAGCTTGGTATGTCTTTTCATTATTTTGGTTGTCTTTAATTTGTCTCAGTACTGCCATAAGTTTGCGTAGTGTTCTTGCATATCTTTTGCTAAGATTTATTCCTAAGTATATGATATTGCTATTGCAAGTGATCTCTTTATTTAAATTTTATCTTCTCACTATTTGTGGTTAGAATTGATAAATTCATTTGGGCTTTGTATGTTGACATTTGGCAACCTTGCTAAACTCTTACAAATTTCAATTCCACTGTAAATTATCTGCACTTTCAGGAGTCAGCAAATTATGGCCTATGTGCCAAATTCAACCCACTGCTTGTTTTTAAATGGCCCACAAGCTAAGAATGGTTCTTGCATTTTTATAAATGATTGTAAAAAAAAAAAAAAAAGAATATGCTACAGAAACTGTATATGGCCTGAAAAGCCTAAAGGATTTATTATCTGGCCCTTTACAAAAAAAGTTTGCTGACCTTGGCCTCCATAAACAATCATGTCATCCATGAATAGTAGTATACTTTTATTTCTACCATCCTAAGTGTGCATGTTTTATTTTCTTTCTTTGACTACATTGCCTAAAAACTCCAGTTTAATATTGAAGGGAAATGGTGGTAAGCTTTAATTTTAAGTTTTTTCTCTATCTCAAAGGAGAAGCTTTTAATATTTTATAATTAAGTGTGATGTTTGTTTTAGTTGTTTTTTTAAAGATTTTATTAGGGAATGGAGGGAAGGGGACAGCATTGGGGAATTGGGGAAGGGGAACATACAGGTAGACAAATTGCTGTTTTTGTCCTTCAGTCTAGTTGTGGAGGACTTTGCTTCACTGGCCCATGTGGGTATGATCATTGTGCTCTTTCTGGATGAGGCAGATCGGTCGCCTGTCATTGGTCGGCCGCTCACAGTGGCTCCTGGCTGCTCACGCTGGCTGCCAGCCACTCACGTAGCTCACGGTAGCTTACAGCAGCCCCGCTGCAGCCTACGCCATTGCCGGCGACTCACGGCAGCCTAGCTCCAGGTCGAGCTGTAGTTCATCATCTTAGCTGTAGAGTGCGCAGCGTCACTGGCCCTCAATGTGGGATCTGAACTGCAGTCCTGCTGCTCAGAGCTGATGCTCCCAAGCGAGCTCTTAACCAGAGCTCTTAACCAGCTGAGCCACTCGGCCGGCCCTGTTTTAGATTTTTTTTTGCAGCCTTACTTAATTAAAACAAATAAAAATGCCATTCTTTCCTAATTTTCTAGGAAATATTAATCAAACAAACAATCCAGAAATCTAACTTGAAATGGTCCTAGGCAGATGGCACAGAGGGAGAGTATTTGTAAACTAAATTCTCTTAAGTTCCTAAGACAGCATCCATTCCTCATTCTAGCACTGTTTCCATATTTTTCAGTTTTAGTCATTGTTAAGTCTATAATTGTTTTCTATCACTCAATATCCTCTCCCTTTGTTACAGTTAAAATCCATGTAAGTAGAGTCTTCAAATTAAGATATAAAGACCCTATCAAGCTTAGTTTCAAAAAACATGTGACAAAAGTGTACTGGTAAGTTTAAAGCTGTGCTCTACAGTAGAAATAACAAGGGGGAAATCCACTTGTTTAATAATTTATTCATGTGAAATGTATTAAACATTTAATTGAGACTTTTGAAAGCCAGTGAAGTCATTTTACATTTTCATGTTATTCTTTACAGATATTTAGATTAACCAGGTAATCTTAAATAGTTTATTGTTAAATAGTTTATTTTAGAAAGGTGCTGTAAAATTAAGTTCTGTTTATTCTAGGTATACAAGTCGTTTTTATGTACTATCTTCTCAATCATCTAAAAGAAGCGTTTTACTGACAATGCAATCCCTAATACTACTCAAAATACACACTAGTCTTTTGAAGGGCATTTTGTTTAATCCCACTTTCGTGTTCCTTTAAAAATTTTAACTGTTGACTCTGGAAATTCAGCCAAGAATGTTGTATTGAACACTTGCTTGAATTTTTCTAAAAATTCATAATCAGCGCTGAATCTGAACTTGTTGGCCCAAAGTAACACCGTCCCTGGCTGGCAGAGGTACGCCATGGTGGTGAGCAGCTTGTCCAGGAAGTAGTGGTGGTAGACCACATCAGAGGCCAGCACATAATCATAATAAAACGTTGACTTGGGGAAGTTTTGTTCCAGGCCTTCTCCCCATACCAGTTCCTTCACTTCAGGCAGATGTGTTGTACAGTTTAGTGTGTTCTTTAAAAGGTTGTATTGAAGGTTTCCTAGGACATCAGGCATATCTGTTGCTGTGACTTGAGCTCCTAAGAGAGAAAGATAAAAAGTATAATATTACCTGGAAACTTTTGGGCAGCCACAGGGGACATAATACACTCGGGAAGAAACAAAAGAAATAGAATGGGGCTTCTCAACTTTGGTTCTATTGAAATACAGGCTGGTTATATTTGACATAATTCCAGCTGGATAATTCTTTCTCGTGGGCGGTCCTGCCCTGTGCATTGTAAGGTGTTTGGCTGCACCTCTAGTCTCCATCCCCTCAATGCCAGTATCACCTCCCCACCCCACCCCACCCCCAAGTCACGACAATCAAAACTGTCTCCAGACATTGCCAAATGTCCTTGGTGGAGCAAAACCACATTTGGTTGAGAACAACTGAAATAGAATAATGTGCCTGTCTTTTAGGAAATTGTAAGTTAAACAGTGGTGCAATATTGGGAGATTTCAGGATAATTAGCTAAACATACTAAGGTTCTTAGCATCAGTTTAATATAATATATAATGTTTTTTCTTCTAAAATTGTATTTAAAATTTTTGTTTTTCTCTTGTGTGAAGAAATCAGTACCCAGTTTCCTTTCTACAAAGGATGATCCATTTTGTGTGCCTCTCCCCTTTATCTAAATTCATGCAGTTAATTCTTAGGCATTTTAAAGCTAGTGATAATGGTTCACAAAATAGATCACCATATTTCCAGATTGATTTTAAAAGAACTGTAATAGTGTAGGCAGAAGTATGCCAGATTTGCACCCACTTTTTGCCCAGTGCCCAAGAACCTCCAACATGCATTTTGGACCTAAATCTGTCTTCACTTGAACACCTCCAGAATTTCAAATCCATCACACGGTAGTCGGTGGTTGACTGAGCAAGTGACTTTAACCTCTCTAAGACACAATTATCTTATCTCTGGGGATAACAGTGTTCACTCTAGCTCATGACACGTGGCGGGACGTCAGTGAGTGAGGTGATGGACAAGCACCTAGGCTGTCCCACAGCAAGCTCTCCTTATCAGTGTTGCCACGGTCAAGGTCTTTTGAAACCAGATCAGGAATAAACAAACAAACCTAAAATACTGGCCACAGTGGAAACAAGACCTGGCCCAGCACCAATTTCAAGTATTTTGGCATCTTGGAGACTCAGTTCCTCTGTATGTTTCTCCAAATACTGACACAAAGCCGTTGCCTGCAAAATATTCACATTTGTCACCTAGGCATTAGAACATTGGAAAGCAGTTGCGACCCCAATCCCCACCCCAGGTTAAATACTGTAAGACATGTTATTAATAGTTTCAGTTTATTGAAGGGTTCATAAGAATCAAAACGTACGTTTAATGCCATATTTAGACCTCTGGAATATGAAAATTATAATATGCATGAAAGGAGCTAGAGAAACAGGTTTGTTAAATTGCCTCTTCAGACAACCCCTGATCAATCTCCAGGAATAGGAAGATGGGTTCATCCCTCAAATCTGGGACATGAGGCCTGTAGAACAGCCACTTCTTGCTCTGCTTGAGTCATGTCAGGCCTCCACCTGCTCTAAGAATATTGTGTAAACTTCTTCAATGCCTCTCCCATCTGTCAAAACTCCAGTGGCTTAGGGCTTTGTCTGCCATACTGGACAACTGGGCAGTTATTTAGTTTTTTTAAGTGGTTCCTCTAAGAAACACTTAGATGATCAGAACAGCGCTCCCCAAACCAGTGTGCACACAAAGCACACATGGCCTGGCTAAGGATGCACATCGTGCGGCAGACCCGGGTTGGAGGGCCCAGGACTGCACTTCTCACGAGCCGCCAGGTGGCGGTCCAGGGACCACACTTTGAAGAGTGGCAAGGCGACGTTTAAAAACATATATGTGAATAACTTCAGATTGCTTTTCATGTAGGTAATCAGGCGTCCCTTGAGAATATAAAGGATAATTATTTGCTATGTGGGGGTTTCAATATTAGGAAGACACTGTCCCCAGGAACCATCCGGAGGCTATGCTTTGAGAGAATTTCTAGAGATGGCTGGCTGGAGACTTCCTTTTTCAAGTGCCACTCCCTCTGAGAGCCTGGCCCCACTGGGTTGCTATCTGGGGAAAAAGCTTTTCTCAGGAACAGCTACATCCTTTGACATTGCAGGCACTCCCCCACCCCTTCTTAGCCCTATTAGCAGACTCCTAAAGTGATCTCTCACAGAAAGCTACACTTGAAATCACACAAGACAAGGGTGTTTTCCCATTTTATATAAACCCTTCTTTTGCAGCTTTTAGGGAATTGAGGTCCCAAGAGAGGCCAGGGTTTTGTGTGTGAAGGACTGAGGCCTTACTGAGAATGAAATAGTCTAGATATTCTTTTTCCATTCCTAATCTCTGATACCTTGTTTATAGTTGTCTATTTGCCAAATATAATAGGAAGCTGTGGAGTCGTCTGGTGATTTTCAAATTTGTTGTTAAGCCAAAGAAAAGCTTTCATTTGAAGAAAATCATACTTACATGCATGAGGGGCACAAATCGAGCTTCCTTGGTTGGGACAAGGGTGAGGGGTGGAGTTCTAAGAGCCTGGAGCCCCTTGTCTGTCCCTCCCCTTCTCTCCACTCCTCCTGCTCCCCCTTTCACTTGCCACCAGTACCCCAGATCACCCGGAGGGAGCGCCATAGAACCTGACTACATGTATTCGTGGTGCCTGGACCCCCAAGGTCTGTATCACCTGGGAGTGTCTAAGGAATGCAGAGGCACAGTTCCCCCCACCCCATCCCCCAGACCTGAATCAGAATCTGCATTTTAACAAGGTCCCTGTAGGATTCACATCCATGCTAACAATTGTGCTGTTCTGACCTGGAGCCCCCCTAAGCACAGGCTGATAACCTCTGCAGTGCAAAGAACAAGTGCTGGCATCCGAGGCCACCGCCCCAGCCCGGCTCTGCGCCATGCCCCTGGTGGAATAGTTTACCAAATCAATGAACGTTTCTTCATGATTTCCTAATCCATTAATATTGATGAATAATACTACATTAACAATTACAGCTAACATGAGCTTAGGTGTAGCACCTCACTGAACTCTAACAACCATGTTGGGAACTGGACATGACCCATGCTTTAAATATGGAAATGAAGGCAAACGGAGGTGAAGCGAACATCAGTTACCACACAGCCAGGAAACGGCAGGTTTTCTGGCTCTAAATTCCAAGTGTTTCCCCTTCTCAGCGCCGTCCTCTAGGGGCTGTTCAGGGAGAACTCGAGATGAAGTAATGCTTCCTAAACGTTTCTACTGGAATATCCACAATGTAAAAGGGAAATGAATACCCTGAGGGTGTGTGGGCGTGGCCCTAAGGTATGTGCTGCAAAGTCCAAACTCTAAAACCCTAATTTTTTCCTCAACAATTCAAGTTTATATTAATGTAAACAAAATATGTTGCCAGAACATAGCATAGAAGAAAATCAGTGCTTCTGGGAGAAATGCTGTGTATCTGTGGAGCCCACGCACACCGCCCACACCCCTGGGGGGCCAACAACTGACCCTCAGTTGGAGAAGCACAGAATGCTAAAGCACTTGGCAAACTTCAAGGTAACACAGAAAGTGTTATTGTCCCCAGAAATCCTGCCGTCCCAGCATGGCAGTTCTCTCACCGCTGGCCACACCACCGCTCCGTAGCTCTCGATCGATTCTTGAATGACAATCTCCTTGCCTGCAAACAGGTAATTCTCCTGAGTGTAGCTGGCATAATCTGTAGGCACAAATTTCTGGAGGCTATGAAGAGATGGTTCTATCTTGTTAAAATCTGTGGGGCAGAAAATAAAATAGGTTTCATAATTTGTTGATCCAGTGCAAATATACACTTGGTACAACTGGTAAGATGGGAAGAAGTGGAAGAACTCTTTCCACAGAAGGGTTGATGCTGTCGTTGACCATGGCTGCAGACTGGCACAAAACGGAATGATGTGGGGTGACAGGGACATGAAATTAAGATGTGACATTTTTATCGTATGATGAAACACTAAAGGATGCCCTGGGTCCTCTTCTGTATTTAGGAGGGGACAGAAAAGGTGTGGATCCATCCCCACACTCTGTTTTGATGACAGGAGAAAGCTAAATAGCACAAGTGAGCTGTCTGTGTAAGGAGGGCCACGGCAAACATGGACCTGACTATTTTTAGGTCTTGAAGTAATATTCCAACATGTTGGCTGGAGAGTGTTTCTTAAATTCTTCCTACATCTGCTCCTCCAAACGTTCAGGTCACCCAAAGATGAGCCAGCCCCACAGTCCTGGGGGAGGTTGTCAGATGAGCTCTGGCTATTAAGTTACTACTTCTTTGAATACTTTTTTTATACTCATGACCCACTCTAGCAGCTCTCAAATATCATATAAAATAAGAGGAAAAGAGCATCTGCTTGGAGGAGGATGTGAATAAAGTTGAAAGATGGTGGGTCTTTGAAGAAACCAAGTCAGGAGTCCACCCCAGAGAGGCAGGTAGGATAGGCTATTTCAGCTCTCTCTGATTTCCACATGCACTTTTATGCTGCTGGTCTGCAAATCATTTGTACCGGATTCACAGGAAGGAGAGTACAGAAACTTGGGAGTAAGCATTTAGAATTTTTACAACAATTTAATCATGTCTGTTGAATCTAATTATGAAAGAAAGAGAAAGGAAGGAAGGAAGGGGAAGGAAGGAAGGAAGGAAGGGAAAGGGAAAGAAAGGAAGGAAGGAAGGAAGGGAAAGGAAGGAAGGGAAAGGAAGGAAGGAAGGAAGAAAAAGAGGAAGAAAGAAAGAAAAGAAACCAAAATGGGGCTTATATTTTGCATGTCTTTGTATTTTCAATTTGTTTTTCTAGAAATTCATTTTGTTGTTTTTACAAAAAAAGAGTATCAGTATGTGGCAGATTGGGAAATGGCCTTTGACCGCAGCTTGAGCAAAGCAACTGCTTTGTAAATAGCATGGCGGATGTCCACAGCTCTTCAGAGTGCTGCTGCTAACCACAGGTTCTGATTTAGTGTGTTCCACCCCCGCTGGAGGAGAATTCTCTGGCCTGAACAAAACAGTGAGCTTGCAGAGACCTGGCACTGCACTGAGCTCGCCAGAACTTGCTAATAAAGAGTGGCCAAGTCAGTCTTGAGACATTGTCCTTTCCTGTCACATGCCCTGCTTGGGGTTGTGGGTAAGTTGTAGGGAAGGGAAGGAGACCTACAGCCCTCCCCTACCTCTTATTATGGGAAGCCACTGACATCTAAGAACACCAACCCAATGTTTAGGAATGACCAAAGAGGCCCTAGCTTCTCTCATAGGGCTGGTAGGCTAACTCCAAATTCTGTTTCAGAGACAATAAGAAGGCTGAGCAAGACTGCAGGGGCCGGTAAATGTTTGACCACCAGTTTAGGCAAGAGGAAGAAACACTGATTTGTAGGGTTTGATGATTACCATGGTGTAAACACTCCCACCCTGGTGATTTTAAACTACCAGGGAGATGTCACTGGGAAAAGATGTGGAGCAGCACGCCATCATGGAGTGTTTCTACCAACCAGACACTGAACTCAAGAGCCTCAAGAGCATAGGTAATTGTCAAATGTAGTAAAATAATTCTTAATGAGTCTTGAGTACTTATTACCTTGTTTTTTCATATACCTTTGCCTTTTATATAATGTATTATAAGTTTATAGAACTTAGATTTCGATAATGGCTGTGTTTACTAACCAGCTCACAAAATTCCTTAAATTCAGGAGTTGGTATAGGCCAGTTGGTACAAGGAGTCGGTACAGGGCTGTGCTCCTTTTCTCAAAGGCTTTCATCAGTGGAGCACCTACTAAGAGCAGCCAGACCATCAGAGAGACTCATGTCAGCTCCTGCAGGCCTCCCTCCTACACCTCCACCCCCACACCCCCGCTATGGTCCAGATTGTTCCTTCTTCCCTTCCTTCCACATATCACCAACTGGGGGCTCTCAGGGCTGTAGGAAAGGTCAGTGGGCTGCATTTGAATGAGCAATCTAGATGGATGTGAACTAGACTTATTGTAGTCATCACTTTGCAATATATGCAAATATCAAGTCATTACATTGTACACACCTGAAACTAATATAATGTCATATGTTAATTACATCTCAAAAACTTTTTCTAAATCTAGAGTTAAAAGAAATGGAAATTCTTGTTACGGAAGTAAACTGGAAAATGCCATCACCAGGAAAACCACTGAGAAGTTGCCAAGGTGATAAAGAAGGAGGTTACCTCCTGGGGGCCCATTGGAGCCATCTTTCTGGAGAGTGTCTTCCCCCTTGGCCTCTAACCAGCCATCTGGAGAGCTCGGTCCTTCCACCAGGCGCTTGGGCTGCTGCTCGGAGCTCACACACAGGTCCATAAGCAGAGTGGCTGGAGAGGAGAAAACTGGACAAGACCCAAGTCGCTCAGCCTCAGGCTTTTTGAATCTCCCAGAAGACTTTAAAAGGTTCAGCTTATCGCCTTAGCATCTGTTGAGCCGAAAAGAATATGTGCTTTTCAGCTTAGTTTCCTGGGCAAGCAAGGCAGCCACCCAGAGGGCTGCCATCCTGGTTTTGCAGAGCAAAGTAGTGTGAGACCATGACACATGACCAAACCTAATCTGTGCATGAAGAGAGGCAAAAACAGAGCAATTATAGCGAAGGGTCAGGGTCATTGCTGGGGTCTAAAATATATTTCTGAATATTCAGCTTTTGAAACTGAATCGTAGTAAAGAAAATCTGGTCCAGCAATATGACCACTGGGATCACCTTATGGATTAATGGGTAAATGACATGGATGAAAAGCCAGGACTTGGAGCAAACACAGGGCTGCTCCCTTTTCATCTGAGACTTTATTGCAAGATAGTAGCGCTGGGGGCTGAGAGCCAGGGCCTGCTTTGGCTCCCCACTCCGACACTTTGCTTTCACTTAATCCCCTTGCCATTTCGCCATTTCGTCATCAGCCGAAAGGGAATGATAATATCTGCCTACCTCCCAAGGCTGCAGCAAAAAACAGGATAGCGAAAGTGTTTAGTAGAGCACAGGAAAACGCTGTGATTCAGAAAAGGGGGGCCCTGGCTGTTGGAATCTTTGATGGGCATCAAAATAACCCCTGACATGCTGCAGGACGGACTTACACTGTTGCCAAGCACCATTCTAGTGCTTTACATGGATGGATTTGTCTAACCCTCACAACAAACCCTGTAAAGTAGATGCGGTTATTATGCCTCTTCACAGATGAGAGAAATTCAGGCACAGAGAGGTTTAAAAGCAGCCCAAGAGCCCCCCAGCTGGCCAGTGGCAGAGCCAGGAGTCAAACCGAGGAGGCTCAGCTGCAGAAACTGCCTTCCTGACCTTACGGCAGAGCACGGCTTCTGTCGTGTTGCTTCAGCCCTGGGTTTCCTGACCTAGTTTGCCCTGAAATTACTTACAGTGTTTATAGTGACATTTTATAGTCTTTTTTACAAACTGTAAATGGCTTTTCTTGTATGTGTTTACCATTTTGAGTTTCTTTTTCATACACAGGAGTTGCCCCATCATATTGTTTCAGCCAACTGCGGATAATAACTGGCCACACCAATCACACCGTGACTAGCTGAGCCAGAAATCAACAAGAAGCCCAGCCATTCAGGCATTAGCTTACTCCCATGAGCAAACAATATGCAAGGAAGAGCGCCAGCCCCTGCCGCTAATGTAATCCCATCCCACACCTGGAGAAGCTGCGTGTCCCTCGCATTAATGTGCGCAGGGTTCCAAACAAACGGAGTGCTGTGAAAGTAACTTAACGTTTTCATTGGCTCTAGAATCAAATACGCAAAATGTATCCCCCACCAGCCGAGTGCTCTACCGGCCAGTGCTTCGCAGAAGTGTTTTCTCTTGAAGATATTTACTTGCTCCTTCTTTTCAACTTCCCCACAACTCCAGGAAGTTTCCCCCCAAAAGACAGCAGACCAGTGGCTTGATGAGGCCACAGGCCAGTGAGGCAGGCAGGCAGTGGTGAGGAGGCTGTGTTTGAATCTTGTCTCGGCCAGGTACTAATTTGTCGGAAATACAGATAATGGTGACATCTACCTCATAGGTTGGTTGTGAGGATTAAGAGAGGCAATCTATGCAAAAACTCACACTCCTACAGTACTGTGATTATTGTCTCCGAAGCTGGAGCACTTACCCAATACAACACTATGGAGGACCCCCATCCAGCACCATGGAATTCTGCACATTAAATTTAAGACATTTCTTCATTTTTCATGCAAGCAAAGGAGAATTATTTTCAAATAACAGGTGGTACTATTCCTTGTAAAATAAAATGACTCCCTCCTTCATTATTATAGTTGACATGAGAAATTACTTTTTTCCTCAAACAGCTATACAGCTGTACATTGAAAAACAACGTAGAACATAACTGCAGTAATCTGCCTAGTGTTCATTATTATTAGTTCGATGCATCGTATGATATATATCATATGTTAGTACTTAATAAAGAATTAGGACGTTTTTTAAATGACCCCTTGTTAGTACCCTCTTAATAATTTTGAACTGTTGTTAGTTTAAACGTATCTTTACCTTATGTAGCAGAAGAGATTTGAGATTTCTGTGTACCCTTTAATCCCCCATGTTTTATATATATCTGCACCTGAAAGGATTAGCATTTTATGAACAAAAGCCAGCCAGTGGAAGTTCAAGTTATTTAGGGTAGCATTACCCACTTGCACTCAGACATATTACTTTGCTAGCATTTCCTCTCTCTCTTTCTACCTCTCTCCCTCTCTCCCCTGCTCTCAATTCTAAATTTTCTCTTCCTCTCTCTCTCTCTCTCTCTCTCTCTCTCTCTCTCTCTCTCTCTCTCNTGATATAGATAAAGGAAACCATTTACCTAGTATAATGCTTTTATTTTACAAAAGAAAGCCCAGAGGGGTTTGGCAGATAGCCACAGAGCTGGGCCTGACCCCACCTCCCTCTCCTGGCTGTCAGCGCCTCTTCCTCATTGGCTTCAGCTGGCCTGGGAGGAGCAGCAGCTTTGGAAAAACAGGAGAGCTGGAGAAGTTCACAACGGGGCAGAGAGGAGTCCAGAGCCCCAGGAACTTTTCTAACCAGAGGTAAATGAATGCTTCTCCTGTACATCTGGAAACCCAGCCTGAAGTAGCCACCTTGAAATCTCCTCATGCCTGATCTTTAAAAGGTAATGTGAATTGTATATTCTGTTTGCTAATAAGACTTTGGGATTAGATTGAGGGTGGCACTCAGGTGCTGCTTCTTGATTGGTGACTTTGAGCAAGTCATTGAACCATCGAACCTCAGTTTTCACATCTGTAAAATGGGAATGACGATACCAGGGTCAGTGTGAAGAGTAAATTACATAATGTATATCAGGCTGCTGATGCTTCATATGATTGGCTGGTGAGCAATCCCTGGCATATGAGGGAGCAGAAATTTTCTAATGAAAGGGTCACTCATGTCATGATCACATGGCTTTGCTTTGTGTATTGGGGTAGTATTATTTGGGGTTTGGAATGTATGTTGCAACTTCTCATATTTACTCCCTTTGGAAAATGATACCCCAGCAACAGCTGAGTTTTGAAGAACTTGTGACACATTAACTTAGAATGAACACACAGTAACGCTGAGGCCTGGTAAATTTACTGCGCAGCAGTTCACAATCAGTTGAGATTTTTCGATGAAAAGTAAGCTTTCCTTTACAGAATTCCAGCCTATTTTTGTCCGCAAGGAGAGCTGATATGGCTTATTTTGTAATAATTCTTGTAATGCTATGATGATATGCATGTTGATATACACGTTCTAAATCTATTCATGAGTTGGCTAAGATGCAGTATGATGCTTTTCTGGATATTTAGGGGGACTGTCTGAGCTTCTGGGAAAGCCATGGGATCAGGATTAGATGTTTGACAGTGTTTTAGGAGAACTAGCAAACATCTTGTATATGAAATTTATGAGTCTTAGGGCCGGCTGAGTGGCTCAGTTGGTTAAGAGCTCGCTCAAGACTGTGAGCTCTGGGCCGGCTGAGTGAGCGTTGGTTAAGAACTGGCTTGGGACGCCAGATGGCCCCGGTTTGGATCCCACATATGAGGGCCAGTGACACTGCCCTCTATAGCTAAGATGCTGAACAACAGCTCAACCTGGAGCTGGGCTGCCCTGAGTCACCGGCGAAGGCTAGGCTGCANCACACACACACACACACACACACTCACTCACACACACACAATCCTTGCAACATGAAACAGAATCACCCTCCAAAGGGCCAGAAAATCACTCCAGCAGAGCAGAGACTGTCCTCCGGTATCCAGTTGCTGTGATGTAGTTTGAAATGTGGACTTATATTTCACTTCAAAAAGAAGTGGGGGTTGGGTAGTTGGGGTTTTAAGGGCCTGCAAACTTTGTGCTCATTAGCCAAACTCCCACTGCTGAAGGAAGAGGCATGCCTGCCACAGGCTCTGTCCTGGACCCTGATTCTAGCACCCAGAAATAAGAGGCTGGGAAAAGTTTTGCGAGGAAGACATGAGAACAGTCTATCCATAAGAGATGCGAATCAAAGGCTTACAGTCACATAAGAAGAATTTAGTTGGGACAGCAGTGAATAGGAAATCAGAAAAATTCTTCCAAGAAAAAAGCCAGTGGTTGTCATTCGTTTAATTGAAATAAGGGGCAGCTAAGAGGGAAAGAGGAAGCATATGTGCTCATTTGGGAAGCCTGGAAACCCTTAAAATAGAAGATTGTAAATTAAAGCCCCCGGCAAATGGTTATTAAATAATCAGTCACATTTATGAGGGACAATGTGTAACCACTGAGCTAAATGAAGAGGGATTCGGCCTGAGTAGATATAAGAGCCTATTTTATTATTATTACTTTCTTACTCAACTTTGGTATTTTCTTCTCTGCTGTCGCTTTCCCCCCTTTATGTTCATTTCTTTTAACTCAGGATCTTCATCCGGATGTGCTGGTCCCACGACACTCAGGCGCCTTCCCTGCTCCATTAAACGAAGGAAGGACTTAGAGTCTTTTCCAAATCTGTCATTCTAATGCTTTGCTTATTCCCAAAATTGCCCAGTTCTAGGATTCTGTCTTATTTCCACCAGGTGTCATCATCTTTATAAGAAATAGCAAAAATACAGTCATCATTACAACTTGGTAAATAACTTTTAAAACTGATTGCAACATATGTGAATATATGTATGTACATTTACACACACACACACACACGCATTCATCCTATGAGCTTTAAAATGAAATAAATGACAAGAAAAAAATTTAAATCTCCTTTAATCCCCCTATCTGGAGAAGTAAGCCTGACTAACATTTCCTGGTATCAATTTCTAGGCTTTTTTGGGTATGAACTTTATAAAGCTATTTTACTGGATAGTAACATGTACCTCTTTGACCTAGTTTGGAGTATCCTATTATTTTAAGAGTTTATTTTTAATACTTTCTTCAAAAACCATCTTTTAGGTAGCTGCTTTAAGAAGTAAATGAGAACCCCATTGCCTGGAGCTGGGATAAGTAGGTCCGAGGTTTCTAAATGTTGGACTAGAGATGAGCTCCATCAGAATTATCTGGAAGCTCTAAAATACGTAAAATCTAGGCCCTTGGAAATTCCTGCTCAAAGACCTGAGAAGAGCCTAGAAGTTTGAACTCGCTGACAACTGTTCCCTGTGTGACAGCAGCATTTAGCACGCAGTCGATGTCAATCTATAGGGCAGGGGATCCAGGAGTTGTGTTCGCATAGTTGAAGTGCCGTCCCATGAAGGGGGATTAGGCCTCCTGGAGGGCACACTGATGAAGTAAGCTCCCGGGGAAGCAGATTTGGGCTCAATAGGAAAGAACTTTCTAACAAGCGGAGCAATGGAACAGTTGATCTCAGGGAGCCCAGCCTAGTGGAAAGTGGGCCAGATTTGGAGTCAGAAGATGAAAGATTGGATCAAAGATTTATACAAGATCAAAAAGTAAGCTCTGTGTGTGTGTGTGTGTGTGTGTGTGTGTGTGACTGTCTTTTTCTATCAGTGTAGACCTCTGACCTATCACTGGGTTTTTTCCAGCTGAACCTGGCTCTCTTGGCCAGTGGTCCTCAACATGGAGGAATCTGCCTGTGCTCCCAGGGACATTTTGCAATTCGGAGACGTTTTTGCTTGTCGCAACTGGGTGGCATGCTGCTGGCATCTAGTATGTAGAGACCAGGGATGCTGCTAAATATTCTAAATGGACAGACCTCCACAACAAGGAACCATCCAATCCAAAATGTCAACCGTGCCCAGGTTGAGAAACCCTGGTCCAGGCGACACATCCAAGTTGTCATGCTGAGGACATTCTAATGCCCGCCTGCATATACTGCCTACTCACTGGCTCATGTCTGCCTCTGCTGTCTCACTGTCCTCATCTATAAATTTGGGTAGGTTTACATTTCCGGAGTGTCTAATACATGCCAGATTCTGAGCTACATCTTCGCATAGATCCAACATTACAGCCCCAGGCTTCATCTGGTTTTCCCCAGAAGACCCAGAGACAAGAATTTGAGAGCGTGTTTTAGTTGGGAAGAGAGGAAGGGAGAATAATCTATAGTAAAGGGGGTTGGTACAGAGGGTGTTCTGGTAGGCCAGTGGGAAATAAAAACTGAACCCATGGAGAAAGTCTGGGAAATGAGGCAAAACACACACCTTGGAATTATTTCCACTCAGGTTCAGAGGGCTTCTGGGCTATTTCTACACCAGCACCGCAGCACAGGTGCAGAGACCAGCAGCTGGAGCACTGAGAGATGTGAGTGAGGCCCGTGACAGCACCTGCTATGGCCCCAGAAGATGGTACCATTCCTTTGCACAACTGTGAGAAGTAAATTAAATGTTATATATCTGAAAGAATTTGGCACAGTGCCTGGTGGCTAGAAGAATCACTGGTAAATAAATGTCTTCTATTAAACTGCATGTCATTTAAGCAGAGGGTTGAATCAGCAGTGTTGTTTGGAAGGATTCTGGGTCACTCACTGAATCAAATGGAAACACTGGGCATTGGGGCTTGAGAAATAAAGGACCCAGAGATGCTCTGGTCCAAGAGATCTCAGCAGTAGAAGGTCATGGGCCTTCTCTATAAGTAGTGTAGTTGGAAGCTTCAACTGCAGTCACCTTCCAGCCCTGTGTAACCGTGGTCAAGAATGAAGATATGGGGAAAAGATTCTGATTGGCCTAACTTGGTCATAAGCTCAGCCTCATAGTTAGAGTTGGGTGGTATGAGAGGCATCCCACCATATCATGAGGACTGGGTCTGGCAACTCAACGGAGGAATGCTGGGCACATGAAAAGCAAGAGGTAGGTATGGCTGTCCCCCTCCTCCTGGCACACACTCTCATTTGCATAAAAACAATTTCAAAGTGGAGGCCCATCCTCTCTACAATGGAAGATAACCTAAAGTCTCATTGTCTATTGCATCTAGAGAGAATGGAGCCCTTCTCCTCCAAGTCTAAACCTTTAGATGATGTCTATTTCTTCACTAGTGCCACTCCTCTCATAATAGGCATGCAATCCCAGGTGACCACAGACAATAACTTGATTACCTGTTTCATCACTGCATTACATCCCAGAATCTGAGTGAGAGGCTCACTGCTTGTCACATGATCTTCCCCAAAAGTTCCACAGAGGAGGGGTTGCCAGTTAGACAACTATAAGAGATGTCCACCATAATTACTTACAGGAGGGACTGTGGTGGGAATTCACTTCCAGAAAGGTGGGGTTTCACTGGAGAGCTAGATGCTCCTTAGTAACTATAGGCACAACTAACATTGAAGAATGTGTGTGATTGTCAATGTTATACAAAAAATATTTGATCACAGTGAAATGCAGTTCCATGATTTCCGGTCCCTTGATTATCTGGCAACACAGTGGCTCCAAGTTCATAATCCTCTCTGTCAAATGATTTAGGGTTGCTATAATACAATGCCCCTCATTAGACAGACTTTGGTGAAGCCCCTGAGAGTGCCAGGGGAGAGGGTCCATTGATGCTGCTATGGGGAGTGTAAAGATTTAGACCACCTAGCACTGTAGACGCATCAGACACAGAAAGCCTGTGCACCAGAATCTTAATATGAGACTCTTCTCGTTAAAGAGGGTGTTCAAAAATTCATTCAAGCAACACTTACATTTTGTCAGATTTGTGGACATAAAAGAATTTACTTCTGTTTCATTTTAAATGCCCTTTATACAATGACAAACATTACCAGTGAAGAAGGAAGAAAGAATTTGAGCAAAATAATCCAATGTTTGGAAACAGCAAGTTATAGCCATTTCATTTTAAAATTAACACATGCCTATTTCTAAGCATTTGAGTCTGCACTTAACCATACTGAAAGGCTCATGACTCTCCATTATTTTGTGCCTTGTAAAGTGGCTCTGACAGGAAACCACTAAGTAGCTTCGATGGACTTACATGCATTTTAGTAAAGAGCTGTACTTACTTGTTTGTTTCTATTTTTAATTTTCCCCCCAAGCCAGCTCTTAAAACAGATTATCCCTCAAAGAAACGCTATTGTTTTAGAAGAACCTTTAACTGCAATGGTGTGTAAACCACAATTGGTTAATGCCAGGGTTCATGTCATCAAAATAGCCAAGAATACTTTGGAGCTGAGCTATAAGCCTGTGACATTAATCACATGGAGGAATGTCATGCTTAGGAAACAAGTTTAGATAAGACATTCTAACACCCAAATGCCTATGAAATAAGGATTAGTTTGCTAATAACATTCCTTCTAATTTGAAATGTAATAAATGATAGCTTTCCGAAATTCACCTTAATCCTAGAATAGATTTAACCAAATGAATCTATCAGTATGGGAAAAAAAATCCCTTCCCAGTAATTCTACTTTGAGAGGGATGATGGGGACTGATCCCTTGGTTCCACTTTTATTGTCAAACCTGAAGCAGAAATGACTATGACAACCCTTACAACTCTCCGCCAGAAGCAGATGCCTCCAGTGCCATCTGTTCTTTCCATATTGCCATCAGCTGCTTGGGAATGGCACTTTTTAGAGGGGCTTAGTGGTAACTAATCATGCTCCAATTTTAGCAACAGCAGTTGACCCATGTTCAGAAAGATAACAATTTTTTCCCAACAGATTTCTATTAGGAAAGAATGTTTACCTGGCTGGGCAGTTCTGGGATATGCCACAGGGGAGAATTCCTTTCATTCTTTCCCCTCATTCCATGGCAGACTTAATTTGAAAAACATGTTCTCATCTGGAGCTGTGCCATCATGGATTTGTGGAAATACCCTGAATTATTTCAGTAATCCAGGTGAAAAGGAGTGAGAGAGGCATGGTGGAGCAGAGAGGGCCTGGCAGTCCTGGGGAGCATGCGCCTCCCACTTTCCAACTGTGTGATCTCAGAGAAGTCACCTCTCCAACCTCTGTTTCCTTCATCCGTTAGGGACCATACCACCTTTAACACACCTACCTAGTCCACAGGTTCTTTCATGGATCAAGTGAGACACACTATATGAAACACCTTTAAAAACTGCACGGCCTATGTAAGCATATCATTAGTTATTTGGATCCTATAATTTGCGTGCATCAATAAAGTTACAAAGGAAAATAAGGGCTCACTTACAGCCACATAGTTGATGAAACGGGTTACAGGTGTTCTTTCCTATTCCTAACACATAAACTATGAATAAAGTATTTTCAAATGTGCTTTAGAAAAGCATATTCGAGCTTGAATGAACGGGAAATCCCTAGATGCCATAAATGAAGAGGGAAACCAAAGCCACATTAGTAAGTGAATGAATTTATGCCCCCACAAGCCTGGAGTGTATTAGACATGGGGGTGTAGACCCTGGAATTAAAAAAAAAATCCTTTGGGTTTTCATGCACTTGGGGACAGGAGATATGTCCTTGGGTCAATAGGACATGCAAACTGGGACCAAGTAAACCAGGCTTTGGAGGACCTGAAATTTACACAATGTGGGGGAGTGTCTTCTTTAAGGAAAATAATTTTTAATTACAAATACAAATTGGGTACCAAAGTTATATTTATTTACAATGAGAAATCACCAAAAATAAAAATATTTTAAAAGTTAAAAGCAGGGCCGGCCGAGTGGTGCGATGGTTAAGAACTGGCTTGGGACGCCAGAGGCCCCGGTTCGGATCCCACATATGAGGGCCAGTGACACTGCCCTCTACAGCTGAGATGCTGAACAGCAGCTCGACCTGGAGCTGGGCTGCCGTGAGTCGCCGGCTATGGCATAGGCTGCAGCCCCTGTGGCAGTGGGTTGCCATG